>NC_092867.1:23254360-23287858 GCF_032062135.1 Pyxicephalus adspersus | reverse complement strand
CTTCCTCTAGATACAGCTCCGTCCGTATGGTCACTAAAGCCATTCATATTCTTGCTGTGTCTGGAAGCCCGCCCACCAGCGCCATCTTGGCCATGCTGATCCGACGCTGCAAAGAATTCTGTCAGTTTCCGCGGTGTGGAGCCGGTTTTCCGCTTGGCCATCGCTAAAAAATGGTCCCCAGTATGCTTAGGAGTGAAGATAAGAAGAAAGAAAGCTTGCTAATAGCCGCTGTAATTCCCGGTGCACGACCACGCTTCAGAGCCTCAGGCAAAAGCTACCATCCGCTTCCGCTTCCGGCCACACCCCCCGAATTTTTTTTTTTAAAGATATGATGAAAAAAATAAAGTATATATTTTTACCATATAAAGTCTAATATCTAGGTGCCTTAAAAAGATCCTTCTTTTTCTCTTTCCTTTTCTATGTCTCTTTGTCGAGTCATGGCACCAGTGAAATCTCTTTAGAGACTAAATGGTTTTGTAAATATTCCCTTAGTGCCTTTCTCTTTTCCCCCTCCCTTGCTCTTCCCCTTCCCCTCTTCCTTCCCTTTCTCCCCTCTCTTCTCTTTTAAATTGTTTTAACATACAACATTTTTTTGAATGTTGCATTATTACAAATACAAAATCTAGCTCAAACACTCAAAATCAGTCATTTTAATATACCATGCCATTTAAAAGCTTCCTAAACCCAACTTTAAATTCATAATTTTTTAAGCTATAGATAATTGGGTTCAACAGTGGAATCAAGACAACATAGAGAAGAGAGAAAAATTTATCACGATCTGGTGAATAATTTGATGTGGGTCTCATATATAAACAGATTAAAGTTCCATAATAAAGTACAACACAGGTTAGATGTGAGGAACACGTAGAAAAAGCTTTACGTCTGCCCTCAATGGATTTTATTTTCAGAATAGTAGAGATAATGAAAATATAGGATATTATAGTTAGAAGAAATGACATAAATGTCAACAAAATTCCTTGAATGTAATTCATAATTTCCACACTAAATATACTGCTGCAGCTTAGTTTTAGTAAAGGTATAATGTCACAAAAAAAGTGGTCAATAAGATGGGATGAGCAAAATGACAGTCTGGATATAAGGACAGTATTTCCAATGGTAACCAAGAAACTTAATAGCCACACGGCAATGGACATTCCAGCACATTGCCGTAAACTCATTAGAATTGAATAGTGAAGAGGGTGGCAGATAGCTATATAACGATCATATGCCATGACCTCCAGCACAAGGATCTCTGCTGTAGTTAAAGATATGTACAAATACATCTGAATCATACATCCTACAAAGGACATTGTGTTGTTCTGTATGAGTAGCATGTTCAACATGTTTGGAAGGATGTTAGAAGCATAGAAGATGTCAATAGTTGAGAGGTTCATTAAAAATATATACATAGGTGTATGCAGGCGCGAATTTCCTAAAATGATTACAGAGATATTTAAATTCCCAATTACAATACTGATATAGATGATCAGACATATGGTGAAGATTAGAATTTGGTGTTCTGGGATGTCAGACAGACCTTGGATTAAAAACCCTGTAATGTTATATTTCAAATTCATAATAAATAGGGATTCCTGGAAATGATCTGGAAAGAAAGTAGATAATATTATATTTACGTTTTTACCATACTTTGTGTGTTTTATAAAACAATAAATAATAACTTGTATACCAAACCCTTGGTCATTGGTGGCACATTTTTTTCTTGCATATGATCAGATAATTGAATTAAATTTGGCCTCACCTTATGCTAGGTGGACATTCATTTATCTAAGTGAATTGCCTACTGTTTAAGTAAATCAATTACAATAATTCATCCAAAAACTGAATGACCAGCACATTTCTTCAGTAGAAAATCCAGCAACTTACTGCTTCAAATTCAATATTCCATTTCTGCTTTGAATATATGGGTTTATTTTATTTTTTTATCCTAAAAAAGACATCAAGATTCCACACAGACGCTCCTTTCCCAAAAATAAATTATTATTTAAATAGCAATTTTAATTAGTAATATTTAATTACGGTTGCAACACATCTCCTTTCATGTCAATGAAAGTGGCTGGCCGCTCACGGTTGCATCTAGGAGCTGTGCCACAAACCACATCAACAGTTTCCTGCATGTCTGAAATTTCCCATATTCAAGGCATTTTATATGAAAGAAACACCTTTACGTTTAGCATGTAATCTGTAAGTTGTTGTTTGATAAGTGTTGGTTCATTTAATGTCATGATATTAAGCACAGCAATTTAGCAGAACATTTGTGCTTTGCATCTGAACTGCAAACTTTGAACTAAAATAAATTACTTACTCCATATGCAAAAAAATCAATATTTAGTCTTATTTATTAGAATGCTTTTAGGACTAGCATGAGAGTTATTGCTTGCAGAAACATTTATCAAGTATCAGTTACAAAGTTAGTAAGGTCAAAAAAAGACAAAAAGTACATCAAGTTCTACCCCTAGCGAATTAAACATATCCCAGATAAAAACCCTACATATGAAGTTGATCCAGAGGAAGGCAAAAAAAAACTCTGATTCAATTTCCCTAACAGGGAAAAAAATTCCTTCCTTATCCTTGGATCCGATATTTCCAGGATCAACAGTCTCTGTTGTCTAATTATTACGTTAATATTAATCTGATGCGAAGACGATGAATAGATTTATACGTTTTGTCCTTTTTCTGTTATTACCCATTTGTAATAAACTTGTACATTTAGCTGAAATGATTAATCATATTTATATGAATGTTCCTCTGCAAGGCTAATGTTTATTTTGGCACATGGCAACATGGTGGCTCAGTGGGTAGCACTCTTGACTTGGTACTGGGATTCTAGGTTTTTGTCTGGAAACTATTTTTATGGTTTTGTACTTTCTCAATGATTTACATGGGTTTCGTTCCACATCCTATAAACATATTGGTAGGTTTAATGGTTTCTGCACAAAGTTGTCCTTACACTATAGTTGAACCATTAGGTTGTGAGCTCCTCTTAGGGTAACTGAGTATGGACTTTTTAGACAGTGTGATTTGTTGGTGCTATATAAAAACATAATGTTCAAATATAATGTATGTTAGAACCAGGACCAATTCTAGTAATTTTGCTGGAGAAAGGACAACCCAATCTAACCTTCTCCGTAGATAAACACAATACCCTCATGTACAAACACACACATATATTACTGAATACATCTATGCCAATCTGTTGAGAAGCTGGTATTCCATGCTATACCTACTAGTCTACCAAAAGTGCCCCTCAAGGTCAGGATTTTTTGTGGACCTGGTTGTTAGGGTCACGAAAAAAGAGAGAGGGTCAGAAAACCCTTTTTGTGCCCCAACCATGGTTGTTTAGGGGCTTTCTGACAGACTGGCAAGAGATTCAGAGTAAAAATACACTATCTGTATTTTATTTGCCTGTCACCTTAGCCTGGGGAATGGTGTGCCCCCCAAAAAAGGCCTGGTAGGCCAAATTTAGTCTTCTGTTTGTTCTGTCCCCCATCTTTGCTGGTTTCCATAAAAGGTATGTGAAATCCATGCCCTTACCACTAAGTAGTGTCCCAGGCCTTGGTGATCTGTGTGTAGAAATGGCTATGCTTGTCTTCTGCATCCATTCAATCAATAGTATATATTTATCTCTTCCACACTTCTAAAATAAAGATATTGTGGTTGATTTATTAACACATTTAAACTGTATACTTAGAACAGTAAATTATCGCTTTGCGAGGGATGGTTAACAGATATTGACAATAGTTAGGTAAAAATCTAAACTTCTTTAGCAAATCATCCCCACTGTGACAAAGCTTTGTGAATTAAACCTGGAGTGCAGACAAATCAGCTGCGATACTATTTGTTATAATCTATATTGTATAATCTTATATGATTATCAGTAATAAAACACCTTACCTAGATTCAGCCTTCTACATTTCTCTAGTATAAGTGTGTTGTCTGTATTCAAAACTTACCATTTAAAAAATGAGCGGTAATAGATTTAAAATGGATGAGAAATATATTAGTTTGTGAAGATAAGAGCGTATAAAGATGAAAGATTTTTATTTTCAGTTGAAAAAATAATGTTTCAACGTGCAGCATACCCTTCTTTTATCAAAAAATAAAAATATGAAACCTGGAATATATTAATGGGCAATCTCAATATAATTGAGCAACAAGTTCACAGAACACATGTCACAAAAAGTAATAATACCTTCTGTTTGATATCTCATATTCATTCAAAGGTAGAAAAAAGTACGTTTTAAAAGTGTGAACAAATAAATAAATAAACCAAATAAACATGGGAATGCTTTACCAAATAAAACAGACTGCATATTACGTTGTGGTAATGTTTGGCTCTTCTATATAGTACAAGAGACAGAAAACCTCAAGAGATGGAAATTAATAACTCAAAGTTTATTTTGCAGTAGTAAAAGTTACATTAATATTAAGTACTAAGATCACAGAAAACTTTTTTTCTTAGCTGCTTTCTTTTTTCTTATTAGCAGTTTACTTGAGTTTATTTTACCATGTTATATTTATTTCATTTTAATAATAAAACATAAAGTAGACATTTTATTACTTTACATGTCCTCGCTAATTGATTCCTTCCTAAAATGCAACTATTTAAAACAACAGTATATATTTTTTAGTATTGGAAAACAGTCCTTTATTTTTGGTTCAGTAATTATTCCTAATTATGCCTAAATTGAGGTCAGCTGCAGGCAAAATGAAGCTCTTCCTTAGTCTTCTCTGTAGACTACAATAATGTACCAAATCACAAAATTAGAGGCTTTACCAGGGGGCATTATTGTTAAACATCTATGAACACAGTATATACATACAAATATATGCAAACCCCTTTTCCAAAAAATGGGACACTTTCTAAAAATGCAATAAAAACTAAAATCTATAATTTGTTAATTCCCTTGAACTTTTGTTTAACAGGCAAATGACAAAAAGGGTTTTAATGTTTTCAGAGACAGCCTTACTTCTATTTGTTAAACATAAACAAATTTAGAAATTTATGCCTACACCGCACTCCAAAAAAGTTGGGACAAAGGCAAAGCAAGACTATAAAGTTTAGCCAAGTACCATTCTGTAAGGTTCCTTAAATAGCAGATTAACTAGTAACAGCAACAGTGCATCAAGAAGTGCCCCCTTTATTTTTCAAAGAGGAAGGCAAGAAATTAGGTTTCAGCTTGTTGTGGGGAAAACAAGACATTGGATTCTATGTGTCAAAGACCATCCAGACTGTTATCAATGAAACCGCATCTGTGATGGTAAGGGAGTACATCAGTGCCCATGGCATGGGGTTCTATATATATATATATATATGATAGCATGATGCAGAAGCTTACACCGCAATTTTAGCTGGACATAAGCCAGGAATTCCAAGTCTATTTCAGCAGAACAATCCCAAGCCATTTTCTGCACAAATTATAAAAGTGGCTTTGTATTTGACTGTCCTTGCAGTCCAGATCTTTTGAATCTATTGAATCAAGATCTATTGAAAATGACTGTTGCATTATGAAGAGGAGAATCAGACAATGGCAACCAAAGACTATTGAGCAGCTCAAGTCATGTATATAGCAGGAATAGACAAAACTTCTTCTTGAAAAATTGCAATAATCATTTTTTGGTTCCTAAGAGATTAACAAGTGCAATTAAAAGAAAAGGGGATATACCCCAGTGGTAAACTTCCCTGTCCTAATTGTATGTAGGAAATATAGTACTGAACATAAAATATACCACGCAATACACTCATAATTAGTGGTGTATTCTCCCAACATTTATGAACTCAAATGATGTAGCACTTCTAGGCACACATATACGACAGGATAGGCGTGCAAACTATTCTTTCAAATGGCATACAACTCTTTGTTACCATTAAATAATAATGAAATTAATGATAATAAAAATAATAATAATATATATAAATATATGTATATATATTTTTTTTTAAGTATTTTATTAGATGTTTACTGGAGTACAAAGTCTAATCTAAAGGATCGTAGTAATATTTGATTATGGAATGACCAACCCAGAAAAAAAAAGCCAAACTTTATGGACTGCGCATGTTCCAATTACAGCCCAATTTGTGACAGCTGTGCGCATAAGGACGCGCATATATAAGGGCGTTGTCTGACTTGCTTTTTTCTTTATCTTTTTTTTGTGGGGTCTTGAAGGAGGGGGTGGGGGTTCTTGTTCGGTGGGTTATACTAATCTATGTTGCTATATTTTAAGATTACAGGTTACTTTTTAGCACAATAGTTGTTTTTGTTTTTACACTTTGAATGTTTTAATGTCCATATTGCAATGAATAAGTTATGTGAATGCTATGTTATTGTGTTTGTAGACATATTGTTTCATTGCAAAAATGTCTTTATTACAACCTTTATTTGTTTGTTCTAAATAAATATTTTCTAGTCCAGTTTTTCACCCTTGATGGGTCCAAATAATGTACTGTTTTTGTAAGTATCTTTTTAATGCAATATTTCTTGGGCTATTTTTTAAATATATGGATGTGTGAGTTTACATGTGTTTTTATTTATTTTTTTCACATTTAAATACTAATATCTCAGGTATTGTTGCGCGCCAAAAAAAAGTGTGTTCTTTCAGTTGAAAAACATGTCAGCCACACTTTTTGAAGAGAAGAACCTGCACCTCATCATTTGGATAAGCTTTTCTTTTTATGTCTATATTGTTTGTTTTACTGCATGTGCATTAATTTATGTACATACATGCATATATATATATATATATATATATATATATATATATATATATATACATGTGATATCATAGGAAGAAAAAAACAAAGAGGGTTTTTTTGGCATGTGTTTTTCACCGGTTTTTTATTAACACGTGTTTACTTAAAAGTATAAAGATCCGCCAGCACTACAAGGCAAAGTACAATGGGAACAAACTTTTAACACTACTACAAATGAACATGAATTGTGGAGTTCTGTAGAATAGTGGCAGATCCACATAAATGAAGTATGTTAAAATAATACCAAAGCTTATGCAGCAAATGTCAGACTATCAAAAAAAAATGACAAATTCTTTATGAAAGGAAAACTTACATAATCCATTCAAATACCAATATGTGACAAATTGGCATTCAAAAATGGGACAAAGGCAACAAGGGGGGTCAAGTGTTAGTTTGGAGTGAAAACCATGAATACATTTGTACTGTGGATAAAATGACTGTCATGGATTTGCCACAGGTATGAGGAAGTGGACCCTCTGTGCAATCTGCACATTTGGCAGAGGTATGAGCTGAGGCGCAGAGTCTAAGGAACCGCTCGGTGTTCACCGGAGCTCCCGGCAAGGAGTGATGGACTTTGCTGTAGACAGCGCCCAGATTGCAGCCCTCGGACACACCCTTGCAGAGAACAGCTGACTGCAGATGAAACCTAGTACCAAAATTTAGCACTTAGGAATTAGCACTTAGAAATAGACACAAGCTGGAGCCTAAGGTAAACTCACCTATTGCAAAGGCAAGGAGTGTCAGTCTGAACACAGCTTATATAGTGAGGCTAACAGGCAGGCTGGCAGGTGCAGATAAATCAGCTTGAAAAGTCTAGCGATGCCTCTACCTCCAAGGCCTGGACAGAGCAGCTAGAAGCGAGGTAAGTAGACAAACTGCTGTTGATCCGACATATATCTGGTGAACAGCAAGTCCTGCGTGCAAAACCAAAATGTCAGGCTGTCTATCCTACCACAAAAAACAAGTAAACTCCTGCAGCACCTTGCTCCAATGCACTCCAATCCAACAAAGCACCATTTCGAGATATCCAGCTGCTGACTATCAGGCCACAAACCCACCCTTCTTACCTGTACTCTATCTATAACTCCTTCAAGCCAATTACTATCCTTACGGACGGAAATGTAGCCTTATATACAAAAAGAAACTCCCTCCTTCCAATGCGCTTAACTTGTCTACCCCTAAACCCACCTAGCTGCCTCCAACCTGGAATGAATGAGAGGCAAAGTCTTTTCCATCCAACCTTTCTTCCACCAACACCGCCTAAAAAAAAGGCCAGAAACTGATACCATGTCAAAGCCGAGCCATCCTCATGTACCAAAAAAGGACCCTCCACCCTCGGCCGCCTCTGCAAAAATTCCTTCACCGTCCCCACTGGACAAGCTAAACCTCCACCTCCACAAGCCAATCTAATCCTAAACCCCCTACCCGTCTGATCTGTTTCTGACCTAGCTATCCACAATTCAACCCCAGACCAAACCACATGCCCCCATAGTAAACCCCCCCCACTGCTTCCTGGCCAGACTCACCAATTCCCCAATGCTCAAAAAAATGCCAAAACAAATGCTGTTCCAAACAACAACACCTAATAAGCTGAATAACCAATCCCTCCCCAGTTTACTTAATAATGCCACCAACAACGGTAAAGAGACTGGCCTCCTACTATCTACCATCCCCCTTCCTTTCCTAAATCCCTTTAAAAGCCTCTCTGATAATAAATTGTTTAGTAAGATCCCTCATACCTAAAATTGTAAACAAAAATGTCAGCCCTGCCACCTTCTTGTCTACCAAAGGTAGACAATTCCTCCTCTCATTGTGCTCCCTCACACTCTGCACAAAAACCCCACCATTCCTCCTATACTGCTGCATATGCCTTCCATGTTGTCTGACTCAGGGACCGCTTTACCATCCCAGCTACGACTCCAAGGCTATTTTTCATAAGGCCCTGGGGCAAGGAATGCTCCAGAGGCCAACTGATGGAAATGCTCCCAAGGAAAGCGAGATAAAGAACCTGCAATTGTATTATTTACTCCTGGAATATGAACAGCACATACTGCAATATTCCATGTCAAACACTGCAACACCAAGTGCCTCAACAGTCTAACACCTGGCAGTGATGAGGCCCAAACACGAATTAACTGGCTGCACAACTTCTATGTTATTACAACAAAAACAGATTCTTTTATTCGCCAACCCTTCCCTCAAAATCTCAACAGCCACCACAATGGGGAACAATTCCAACGCCACCAAATTAGTCAACAATCTTGCGTCTCTCTATTCCACTGGCCATGGTTCCGCACTCCATGCCCCTTTCCAAAAGGCCACATATCTCGCAGTCCCGCACCAGTGTTACCACCTTTCTTAGTGCCTCCAACTTGTCAGACAGCAACTGACACTCCATGGTCAACATGTCAATGGTGATGCCCATGAACACCAGTTCAGTTGACAGCCCTCCATTTTATCTGGTGCCACCGGCACCATAAACCTCTCTGCCAGGAATTGGAATGTTGCCAACAGCACCCGACAGGTCAGCCTACCTGGCTGTTCAATGAACAAGCAAACGTCAAGGTAATGTATTACTGAGTTCATCCGGGCCACATCTCTGACTGCCCACTCTAAAATACGTGAACTAAATTTTTAAATAAAGCACACAACAAAGAGCACCCTATAGGCAAACACCTGTCTACAAAAATCTTCCATTCCCACTGGCAGCCCAAAAGCCTTTAGGTATCCTAGTAAGCTGGCAGCAGCTGAAACGCTAACTTAATCAATCTTTGCAGCAGAGTTCCCCCGTCTGTATCTGCGAACCCATTTGAGCGCGCAACCAAAAGACGTGTAGAACACCGAACACAGCGCGGGGTCAATGGCTACTTTCACTAAGGCCCTTGCCGGAAATGACAAATTATGTATGAGCCTGAACTTTTTCAGCTCCTTTTTTGGCACAACCCCCAGCGGCGACACCAAACCTTCAACCAGTGCCCACTAGAAGGGTCCCCCATACGACCCAGTTCCACCTCCTTCTTCAGTTTTTCCCCTCAGGGTTTAAACTTGTGGACTTCAAATTCTGTGCCACAGTTGGCGGCTCTGTCAGATAACACGGGATTTGAAAGACCACCAAAAACCCCTCCTCCAACAAGCCAGCCACCTCCATATTCAGGTACCTACTTAGAAATGGCCACATGGACTCCACTATCACCGGCTTTTTCAAGCAATGTCCCCCCAGGGCCAGGCCCCTGCTGAGCCTGAAACATCTAGCTGTACTGTGTGCTCCTCCATATCTTCCACATTCATGCCTGAAACGACAGGAGCTGCCAAACTTGCACACTCCCTGGTTAAACTGCCAACATATGCCACAGATCTAAAGGGCGAAGGACCCCTGCCCCCTGAGAAAAGGCTGCCCACCAGCCCACACCAGCAGAAGTCATTAAAGCCTCCTGTCTACCCGCATTATTGTAGAAGGCTGCTGCCAGGGAGGCTTCTGAGTTGAGTTGCCCTGTCGAGGGCATTGAATAACTAGAACCTTCTAGTATGAAATATAAAAAAGGATTGGAAATAACCTTTAAGGGAAAAGTCTGTTCTCTCAGTGACTGATTTGTAAACAAGCATAATATATTGAATTTGGTGACTCTGGCTTTTTATCTAAGAGTACATTAGAGTCATGGTTAGTAGGAATAATGCTTCTCACATTGCTGGCCAGTGGGAAAAATGTCACCCTTACAGATAGTCAAAATGATCATTCGTGTCAGTTAAACTAACCTGAGAGCTTCTAAATTGCTCATTGCTCAAACCCTAGCAACCTCCTAGCAACCTCCAGAAACACTGGAATAGGGCTTGTGACCCAAACAGTAAGAGTGTTTGTGCATTATACGATATTGGGTTTGAATGTATATTTGTTGGTAAATTTTTTTTTATCATAAAAAAAAAGAATGACCGTTTTTTGGCTAATATGATAGCATGAAGCATTTAAATAACTTGTTCTTAGAAGAATCTACTCTACTACAATTTTGGTTGGGGGCTCTTTGATTCCATATGTCCCTTCTTACGAAAACCTTCATAGTTATGGTTTGTTTGTGGAATCTTTTAGAATCTTAATATTACAATGATAATACTAATTGAATAAATGGACCCCAAATATGTGTACTTTTATTAGAAAAAAAAAATAGGTGTACAAACAAAATATAGAAAACATCACAATGAAAAATTAAATATAAGCAAGTGTAAGATTCATTACAATGAGCCCTAGACTACACATAGAACAGATGTTTAAGGCAAACAAAAGTCATCAGCATTAAAATGATCTACAATACAGTTGTTGCCATTATACATAGGTTTAGATCATAGAGTGTAAAGAAAGGAGGTTGGGAAGGAAAGTGGGCAACAAAGCTCTTCCCCAAACAAATTGAGAAAACATATATCATAATCATTACATTGTACTGAGATTTCAAAGAAAAAACTAAAATGACATACATGAAAAACAAAGGTATGGGCAGACAGATAAAAAATTTGAAGAAAGCAAAACTAAGGAAGAAAGTATAGCTCAAAAATAGACATACAGTAAAGAACAGTTAGCTAGAAAAAAGAGAGAGAAAAGAGGCAGGGAGAGCCAGGGGTCACTCCAGCAAAAGCAAATATGTGAACTTTTATTCTATATGTCAGAGCTGCATGGTTAATACCAAGTTTGTATATCTTAAATTTCAAGAATATTGTAAGCATGAGTTTAGTGTCAGTTCAATAGCTGTAAATTATGGTTGACTTGCAAAAAGTTTTTATTTTACTATGTGCACTGTCAAATTGCTTCATTTCTCCTCTTATTGTTAAAGCTGCTGTATGCAAAGAAAAGCTGGTAACATGGTAACTAGCAGCTACAATAATTGCTGTCAATGGGCACAAACTTTACCTTGATCACCACTATTTTTATTATTATTATACAGTATTTATAATGCACCATCACATTACGCAGCGCTGTACAAAGTCCTTAGTTATGTCACCGTCCCTCAAAGGGGCTCACAATCTAATGTCCCTACAGTGGTCATATGTCATTTATACAGACTAAGGCCAATTTTGGAGAGAAGCCAATTAACCTCACTGTATGTTTTGGGATGTGGGGGAAAACCCACACAGACACAGGGAGAACCTGCAAACTCCATGCAGATAGTGTCCTGGCCAAGATTTGAATCTGCAACCTAGCGCTGCAAAGGCAAGAGTGCTACCTCTGAGCCACCGTGCTGCCCAATTTTATTATCATTAACATTTTGCTTTTTGTAATGTTACAGTTTTATATTCAACCAAACACCAATCAATTTATTTTCTTTGAGGGTACCAAACTGACGTACTGTTGGCAAAGTCCACATACCTACTTTATGTCTAAAATGCATTAAATGCTGTGTAAAACTTTCTGTATTCAAATAATATCTGATTACTGGTCTCAAAATCCTTTTTAATAAACAGCAGACCCATTTTAAAACTCCAAGGGACCAATAGACTCCGTTTCTGTGTTTGGCCTATGTTATGAGTTCTATTGCAGTGGATATTTAGTGCTTAGTGTTACTTTTTATATGGAATAATAGTGCTGTTTATATATTTTCCTAAGTTATTAAGCCAGTATAACCCAGATTTACAAATGTTTTCACATTAGGTTCAATGAAAAAATGTCATGATTTGTACATTTTTTCTAGTTGAATGCTTTTCAAAAAAAGTTTGAATTTTTAGGTAAAAGCTGGGTGAATCTAGGGCAAAAGCATTTAAAATAAACTCTACGGAAGAACCCTATAATAATGTTTATTTGCTAAAGAAAGACAATATTAGTAAGCTTCCTAAAATATTTCTCAATACCAGCAAAACGTCATTTGCATTTAGATTACATCATTATTCTTTTGAAAAAGATTTCCAGATTTTATTTTATTTTTTACATAATTTTTCTTTTAAGATTTTTGGCTCCAACTTTAATTTCCTGATTTTTTAAACTGTATATTATGGGATTCAGTATAGGAATTATTACACCAGACAAAAGGGCAAAAAACTTTTCCCTTTCTGGAGAATAGCTGGAAGTGGGCCTCATATACAAACAAAATAATGTTCCATAGAAAATAATGACACAAGTTAAGTGGGAAGAACAAGTAGAGAAAGCTTTCTTACGACCTTCTGAAGTTTTAATCTTTAAAATGGTGGATATAATGAACATGTAAGATATTATGGTGAACAAGAAAGCATTAAAAGTTATAAGAACACCTTCTATATAATTCATGATCTCAACATCAAATGTACTGCTGCAGGTAAGCTTAAGTATAGGCGCAATATCACAGTAAAAATGATTGATACATCGTGTACCACAAAACACCAGTTTAGAAATTAACACAATATGTCCTATTGTAATTACAAAACTAAAGGTCCATGCCATAGTAGCAAGTGTTGCACAACGAACTAAACTCATTGACAGAAAATATTTAAGTGGATGACAGATAGCTAAATATCGGTCGTATGCCATTAATAATCCCCAAAAAGAGTCCCCAAGTGAATGATCTCTTTCTTAAGTGCAACATAAATACAGACACCTTTTCTTGAAAAGAATTTTCTTCAGCCAAAAGTAAGTCATTTTCATTATATTGCCAAGATCATAAGAATCAATGCATATTTTTTTGTTAATAATTTTAATGCAAGTATAAAATTAAAAAAAAACTTGTACTATGTTTGCATTTTTTAATGCAGATGATTGTATATGATCTTGAAACAGTTATATTTTTTCTATTGGCAGTTGAAGATCAAATGGTAGGTAATTTATTCAAAAATGTATACCCATTTATTTACATTTTATTGCTTAGTATTATTATCAGTTACAAACAATAAATTAAGTTTTAATAAATATATAAAGCATATTGGTCTAGTGAGATGTACCACCAGTTTAAAGAAACTTAAGTAACTTAACAAAGACAATATGTATGACAATTTATTTACATTTTGTTACTCAATATTGTTATCAATTGCAAAAAATTATTTCTTTTCAATTTTAACGATTTTATAAAACATTTTGGTGTAGCTGGATATACCACTATTTATACAAGTCATAGGTCCCAAATGATAAGGCTTTACGGTGATCATATCACTACCAGGAGGACTGTCAAAGTCATGTGGCTGGATTCTGCCCCTTTCTTTCTGTTGTGTTACCATTATTTTAATTGTATGTGTGGTCAAAAAAAAAAAATGCGGGTCGCTGTATGCATTACAACTGATGTTTTTTGTGGTGAGTGGACCATGGCATGATGTTAGAAAAGAAATATAAGGACAAAAGCAGTTTTCAGCTGTATGTGTTGGGGTGTGGGAGGGTGGTGGTATATTGCATGGTCAATTTTACAGTGGCAGAATGGACATGACAAATTGTGATGAGTTTCATTTAAATTCTCCATAAGATCAGCCTTTTTCAAAGCTACATTTAGTCATAGAATGCAATATGTCTGCAATATAAAAAAACATGGAGTCAGTCAAAGAAAAGTGGAGCTGTTGCCTATTACAAACTATTAGTTTTATATAAAAAGTCATTATTCTTGGTGAATGTGGTGAAAAAAACACTTTGCAAAGATTACCTTTAAACATCGCAAAGATGAATCAATAACAGGACTTTTAAGGCATAACTCATCAACTAATAAAATTAAAGTAATAATATTTATTTTACAACAGGAAAAATAAAATATTGGTTTAGTTTAAAATGCAACTCGGTTGAATTACAGTTGTACTTCCATAGGCAATTTTTTTTACAATTGTGCTTTTGACGCATTTCGCAGAACAAAGTCTACTTCCTCAGGAGTCAACTAAGATCTATAGATACACATTACCATATTTCAGTCCAATTGTATTCAACAGTCTTTTCCTATAAAATTGTATTCAGAACTCATACTTACAACAGTCATCCAGACAGCTTTACATCAATCATTATCCTTCAGAAATAACTTCAAGCATCCAAGCCCAAACTAAAGCGAAGAGGTAAGCAAACATCAATAATATTGGTTAATGATTAGTTGATGAATAATGCCTTCAAAGTCCCATTAATTATTCATCTTTGTGATGTTTTAAGTAATATTGTATTTGGGATGTGGCATTGTTAGTTATGAAGATTTAGGGGAATTTTGTATTAAAGTCAGCAGTGAATTGCCCCTTACAGATAGATAATTCACTTTGCAAAGTGAACAGCCTCACTTAAGTAAATGCATTCTCTAATTTTCTTGATTGCTGTTATCACAGTTAATAAATTGAGAATAAATCCAAAAATTTGAGTTGCCACCAGAACAGCAATAGAATATAAGGACACTTTTTTCATGACAACTCGGTGGGGTCCTCCTTCACTTTGTAAAATAACACAGCAGGGTCACCACTGGGTCACTTTTGCAAAAAAAAACCACCAGTAAAATAGGTATTTTTTCACCCATCCTTCTAATAGCCATGCAAGGAAAAAGCTATTACTTCACTGCACACCAGCTGACCCCCTGCTATTGTGGTTTCACCTGTCAGCTCATACATTCTTTAGTGACGCTATACCAAATATTATATAATAGGTATACATCAAGCTAATTTTTTCCAATTTAGAAATGTATCAGAATTACACAAAACTCTACTCAAACCCAGCATATTTTACAATTGAAGGCTTATCAGACATACCAGAACTTCGATTTCCAGTTTTTTTTGTATTCCTTTTTATCTACCTTATCATCATATTTGGAAATTCCAGCATTTTTTGTTTGATCTGTTGTAATTCTCATCTTCATACGCCAATGTATTTTTTCTTGATGAATCTTTCAGTCATTGATATAGCGTACACCTCCAGCATTTTGCCAAAATTAATAAACATGCTAATGACCAAAGACAACAAAATCTCATTTTGGGGATGCATATATCAAATGTATTTTTTTTTAGCCATGGCCTGTGCTGAGATCCTTCTGCTGGCAGCTATGGCCTATGATCGCTATGTGGCCATATGTCATCCTCTACATTATTTCATTCTGATGAGTCCGAAACAATCTGCTGGCCTCGCAGTCACAGCATGGACTGTTGGATTTGTAGACCCTAGTGGGCATGCGGTCCTTATATCTAAACTATCATATTGTGCCTCAAACCTTATTGACCATTTCTTTTGTGACATAATTCCATTGCTGAAGATCTCCTGCAGTGATAATTCTGAGGTGGAACTGAAAAACTACATAGAAGGTGGCCTTATAGTGTTTGCTGCATTTATGCTTATTTCAGTGTCTTACATATTCATTATATCTACTATTATGAAAATAAAGTCAGCAGAAGGTCGACGTAAAGCCTTTTCCACCTGTTCCTCACATTTGACCTGTGTCGTTATATTCTATGGGACAATGATTTGTTTGTACATGAGACCCACAACAAGCTACACCCCGAAATATGACAAGTTTATTGCTCTTCTCTACGCAGTGTTGATTCCTGTCTTGAATCCCGTAATCTACAGCTTGAAGAACCAGGAAATTAAAAGTGCATTTAGAAAATTGAAAGTTCAGCTAGTTTAATAAAATAATAATAAAAGAATACATGGGATTTTTTTTCTAATTACCATTTTGTTTTCCAAAAAAACCAAAGCTTTCCTTGCAGCATGGGACAACATTCATATCTTCAATCAGAACCTTATCCAGCCATGCTGCATTCTGGGTGGTCAGGGAAAGGTTCTCGCACTTTTCTGTCCCCCTTCCTGTACCTTACCAGGAAAAATGCCTTTAACATTGAGATGGTCTTGTTAAGGGACAAAGGTCTCTTCTCCACATTCAATCTCCCAAAAAGAATGCATATGGGAAAATTGGTTGTTGTGGGGAGCTCACTGTGGTATCATTAAGCCCTTCTAAATAAGAGGGGGAGCAGATATCTCCCAGGAGAAAAAGCACAGTCCCTTTCTGCAATTAAGTCCTGTCTGCTTACAAATTTCAAAAGCAGAAATTAGTTCCACTTTACCATCTTCAGTATGTGGTCTTGACCCTGTCTATACTCCTCTATAGGGATAGGGGCCACCATGTGTATGTACCAAACATAAGTGTAGTAAGTGGCGCACATGCACAGTAGTAGCTCGATGCAAAAAGTTAGGTGGAGCAGGGAAGGGCCAGACTGTGATAATCTAAGGAGGCAGTATAAAGTTTTTTACTACCTGAGCTTCAGTAAGTGATACAATGTCCATGGTCATGTCTCTAACGGAACCTAAAAGGGGCTCACAATCTAATGTCCCTACCATAGCCTTATGTCATTAATACAGTCTAAGGTAAATTTTTTGGAAAAAGCTAATCAGCCTAACAGCATGTTTTTGGTTTTTGCGATGTGAGAGGAAACTGGAGTGCACAAAGGAAACCCTTACAAACACAAGGAGAACATACAAACTCATTGTAGATAGTGTCCTGGCTGCGTTTTGAACCACAGACCTAGCGCTGCAAAGGTGAGTGTGTTAACTCTGAGCCAACCAAAGACAATGTTTTCCTTTACATACACAAATATTGTGTCTGGTGTTAAAAATATATATATATATATTTTTTTTTGTCAATGAAGTATTTGTTTTGTGAAGTAGTTTTGTATATTTACCTATGCTACTATGATAATGGTCTATGAGTCAGCTTGAAACTTATTGGATTTTACAAGCTGTGTGTAAAACATTTTTGAATATCCAACCATTGTATTTACTTTAATGAAGATCAAGATTCACAGAAATAAAACCCAGAGTAAATTAGCCAAACATTTCCAAAAGTATCTGTAAAGGGTTTTCTTGATCTCGGTTACAGTATAATTAGTAGGGGTCGCCTCAACTTGACTTGCTCTGCAGTAGTGAAAGTGTTCCATTACTCATCCACTTGGCTTCCTTAGTTTGGAAACACAATCACAAGAACCAGATTTTTTTTTACTTCTTTGATTGGACATGAGTTGCAATTGAATATATTTTATTACTATTAGCTTCATGAAAAGAGATTGTACCAGTTTGTGGCCACATTTAGTGCATATAGTTGTGATATGCTCTCAAACAATGCTTAGCATCATATCTTACACAGGAAAAATATCATTAAAAAATCTTATTTGTATAAAAAAAACTATAAAAAAGCTTCATCTCCAGTCTCCCTGAGACAATGGGCCTAATTTATTAAAGCTCTTCAGGACTGGTGAAGATACACTTTCATTGGTGAACCTAGACAATCCAGCAAACCTTCAAGTTCACTTCTCTTACCTTTGAGAGCTTTATTAAATCAGGCCCAATGTTACCGGTGGGTGAGATGGATATGTATCCTATATTCCATTGGAATATGCAGGTGGTGGTCTGGCCCAGATAAACCAGTATATCATGCAGATTCAACAAAAGGAGTACTACATGACTAGAATGCAGAAAAATCACATGCTTACTTTAACCTCCCTAGTGGTTCATTTCTTTTCGGTTTTATATGTCTAAAAGCGGTAAATTGTTTTTCATGAAAATTTATTTTACAGTATAATATATTAGTATGAGTATAATAAAGTTTGAAACACAAAATCATTTGAAAACAATAAATTGAATAAATTAAAAAATCAATATATTTAAAGAAAAATATTTCTTTAAATTTAAAAAATAAAATACACATTATACTCATACTATTATGTATACTGTAAAATAAATGTTCTTGAAAACAATGTACTGCTTTTACACATAAAAATCCAATGTATTGCATTCAATACAGTTATTTTGTATTGAATGCAATACAAATGGATTTTGAATTTCCCGCCCCGCCCGACGTACACACGCACTTCACTGGGACTTCACTGGGAACTCCCCCGGTGACTCATTGGATGCAGAAGCGGGAAGAAGAAAGAAGACGAGATTGCGGTGCTGGACAGTGTGGGACCCCGGCGGATCAGGTAAGCGCTGTATTTACTAAACTTCCATAGGTGTTCCAAGCCCAAGTGTGACTCGGGGTTACCACTTTTAGCAACTTTTTTCTGCCCCGAGTCACAATCGGGGTTACCGCTAGGGAGGTTAAATCAATGAAAGCACTTCTGCATTACATTCATGTGGCCATCCCCCTGTTGAATTTGCATCTAAATGTGAGGTAAAATGGAAAGTAGAAGACGCAGAAGTACATGAAGCTGATAAATGCTAGACATTTGTGAAGACATGAACAATGATTAACATGACTGTGCCAACAAGTACATTCTGACCCTGAATTAAGCTTTAAAAAGGTGATGTCCGCCCCTCGGAATGATCTGAAGAATGGTCTTTTTACATCATTATTGGCTGCTTTATTTTCTAAAGTGCACAAAATCTACTTCTTTGCTATGGGCATCAATGCTCTTCCCTGCTCCAGTTCTTACCCATTATTCACACATATATTAACATAATTATTTCTCACATGTTTACATAATATTACTAGTGGACTAATTGTGTAGATTATTAGGAATTATTAGGAAAAGATTATTTTACTGGCTGTCTAACTGAAGAAAATATCCAATGTTAATGTGGTATTAGTGCAAACATTTAATATGTATTTAAAAAATGACCCTGTATGTATGAAGAATTCTACAACCCAATTATTATCAGCCTGAAAAATGAAAATATTACAAAAGCACTAACATTTTTGTAAAATAAATATTTTAAGAACGTCTCTTTTACTGTATAATGATAATTCCCCTAATGTTTTTTTGTTGTTACAGATTTGATAACATTGAGAGATTCTATTGAATCTGATGCCGAGACAGAAACTATATGAACATATATGTACAGTAAGAGCTAAATGCAAAAGGCCAGGTGGCACAGGGAAGGGCCACACTGTGAAGATCTAAGGAGGGATGGGGGTATTTTGCTACCATAGTTTCAGTAAGAGTTATAAAACTAATACATACTGTATATGTCCATATTCTCTTGTAATGAGTACAAGGCTGTGATTTTTTTTTTAGAAATACCTTCATCACATGAGCACTAGTGAAGGTCATAAGGACAGGTGTTAAATGTCAGGGAGCCTCTGAATTTCCAGCTACATATCCTACTGTACATGTCTGGTTTCTAAGTTAGTTATATTTCCACTTTTAGAAAGTTTAGTTTAAAAAGTTTTGAGCTGGTGAAAAAAAACATAATTAATGGTTAACAACTTTTCTACCCCATGGAATACCATTTCACAAAGAATAAAACAAAGGTAGTGTAGAGTGAAGACATATTTATAAATAATTCAATACTTCACAAATTGCTGCCAGTGAGAAGGAGACCATAGCTGTATTGTGACAAGGCTGTACACCTAGCTAAAATTACAGAGACCAAACCAGGTATGTTGGTGCAACTTCATTGGATGCTCTTTCTTGAATTAACCCTGGTATTTTTTGTTTATTTTAATTTTTACAATTGTATTTATTATATTGAGAAGCACTGTGGCACAGAGGTTAACACTCATTTAACCCAGATTCAAATCTTGGCCAGGACACTATCTGCATGGAGTTTGCAGGTTCTCCCTGTGTTTGTGTGTGTTTCCTCCGGGTACTCTGGTTTCCTTCTGCATTCCAAAAACATGCATTTAGATTAATAGGTTTCCCCTCAAAAATATTGTGTTAATGACATATGACTCTGGTAGCCCCTTTGAAGGACAGGTATACTGTGAAGGACGTGACTATAGACTATGTAAAGAGCTGCATAATATGTTGGAGCTGTATAAATAATAGATATTAATATTACACATTATGTAATAATATGTTACACACTGCTAATATTGAAAATGTTTGCACGAGACAATATCATAAAGAGACACACAGCAAAATATTAAAAATTGTTGGGCCAGTAAACTGACACAACCATGTGCTAATATTTTAGAAATGTCCAAGCATGTTCAGTCATTTGTGTATATTTAACAGCATGATAATCTTTCCATCTTCTAGTAAGTAGCATATGATTTGGGACTTTTGAGTCATCCTGAAATTAGGGAGACTAGACTAAAGTATCAGTTTGAGCTTTGGATGTAAGTATACATCCAACAAAAATTATTTTAGTTTTGCAAATGGATAGAACTGTTGAAGCAGATTTTTTTTAGTTCCAATCTGCTAGGGAGATCCCAGAGAATTGGTCATTGGAGAATTTTCTCACACCCATTACACAGATGATAACTCAGAATGCAATGTTATGTCACCAAGTGCTGGAGGCAATTCTTCCTAGACAGGAATAAAACTTATCAATTCTTTCCTTTATCCAAAAGTAATGTTTGATTTTATAAACACTTAAAAAATAAGGATAAATAAAGTTAAAAAAAAAATAAGTTTAAAATTTCATCTGTGTGATTGCGCTTTAGGAATCCTATTGGATTCAAATGACGTGTAATCTTTAATGTTTTAAATATTAGTGATATATATTTAATTTATGAGAATCAAGTATTCATTCAGAGGGGAAGGAAGGGAGGTATTGGGGGGGGGTAGATATCAAGGAACATGTAACAATAAGCAAATGTAAACAAGGTCAGGAATGGTGGATAATGTTAACACAATAAATTACAATAAATTACAAAAGGGAAGTTACATATGACAACAAATACAATTACGTAAAGTACGAGGGAACATCCCCAACCTGGGATTGTTTTACAATCAGGCATTTATAACATTGTAAATTTCAAAGAAAGTCCGTAGTAATAAAAAGTGATCTGAATGACCTTGTCTCATGAGTGCAGTAATGTGTATTGTAAATTAAATATATGAGTGCAAATCCTAAATATGATACAGGGACTGATAGTGGTCCTGGGATAGAGTAGCCCGAAAAGGCTAGGGAGGGTGTGGTGTTCAGGTAAGCACAGAGCAGTCTGCTTCATAGGGGCCAAGCAGTAAGGTGCCAAAGCCAAAAAAGGGGGGAGTAAGATGAGTGCTGTTCGGAGTTCCAGCAATAGAAGCAGCACTCATCTCACTTCCAAAGGTGAAACCCCTAAGAATCTAGGTCCATCAAGGAGGATAGTGCAATAGCTTACTCCATTGGGGTGGGCCCAGGAAGTGACCAAGTTTTAAAGAATTTCCTGTTTTAGCCTTGCAATAAGGATGTCATATAGATTACATTAACTCTTTGCAACCATAAATGGACTTGTGGAGTGCCTTTGCCTTCTTTGGGGGTAACAATGATCATGGCTCACAGGAAATCCGAGGAGAATTTAACACCCTCAGGTATATTATTAAAAGCATTTACAAAGTGAGAGTTTAGGCTATCTTGAAACAGCTTGTATTAGGTCAGGGGAAGGCCATCAGGACCCAGTGTTTTATCCATGGGAGTACTTCAAATGGCCCCTTGGAGCTACTCTACCGTTATCAGAGTTTACAATTTATTTACAGTTTATTACAATTTATTTGTAATAAGTAAGTCCTGATAGCCTCCACTTTGTTATTTGTCTGGGCGGAAGGGGAGGAGTTGGATATGTTTTAGAGGTCTGCATAAAATGTGCAGAAGGACTCAGCATGTCCAAGGTGTTCAATAGCTTCTTGTTTCCCTGCCTGTGAGGAATTTTTTTCCATATTCATAGAAAGCTCTTCTACACTTGGCAAAAAAAGCTTTAGCCTTGTGTAAATAGTCTAGTAAAAGGTTTGAGCAAGCTTTCAGATTCTTGCACATGCTCCTTTTTCAGTGTGGAACCATGCTTGATAAAAAGCCCACAAACTACTGCTTTTTTACCATCCATACTAGTAAGGGATCACTATGAAGTGTGCTCTTAGTCTGGAAGTAGTGCATTAACTTTGAAGAGACCTCTGTTACCACGTTTTGTAAGAACGATTTGTTTAATTGCCAATTTCACGATTTAGGTATTGAGAATGATAATTCTAGTGATGATGAGATTGGTGCATGATCAGAGAAAGTGATCAGCACAATGGAACATGTTACCCCATGAAGGTCAGAATTTGACCAAAAGTGGTCTATCCTCGAGTGGTCAATTCTCAATTCTTGGTGGGTGGGGGGTAAAATGTATCCATTAATTGAGAGGAGATTAATAATTTACTAGCCTGTCTGGTAGCCCGCAGCAGAGATCTGCTGAAGCCTTGGGAGATATCAAGCATGGGTAGGGGGTGAAGTTAAACATTCATAGTTTGAGAGAGAAAGGAGGCCTGATCAGTGTTGAGGAGATAGATAGTAACCAATGTTAGACATCCTTGCATAAGTCCCTTGAAAAACAAGAACCTGCCCTCCGGGCAGCGGATGCATTCCTTGTTTTGCCATGCGGCAGATGACGCTATCAAGATACTGACACCCTTAGATTTGGGAAGAACAGCTGTGGTATGCCGTGGGAAATCTGTGGGAAATCTGTGATTCATAAGTTTAGGATTAGGAAAATGGGTTTCCTGTATAAAGGCCACCTGGGTCCGCTGCCTGTTAAGTCATGTAAGTCAGTTAAAAGCATTGATCGTTTTTCAGGGGTGTTAAGTCCCTTCACATCATAAGAAACGAGTTTTAACAGTCCCATTTTGGATAGTTAAGTTCCTTGAATGGACAGAGAGTTGGATGAGAGACACAGGAGGAAGAGGGTTGGGGGACAAATTGGGATATTAGGTAGGAGGTGTGCAAAAAGTAAAATGGTGTAATTTATAGGATGCATACCTTGGAATTATGAATTATCAAAAACTTTGTGTAATACAAGAGTATGCACAGGTCGTCTGCACGGTTTGCCTTGGGGGGGCTCAGATAGTCAGAGTGGGGCTCCCACTATCTGGACCGGACATTAATTATTTGTAGTGGATAACATATGGGTAGAACTGAAGATGTCATATGTGTGGGGGAAGAGTATGAGAGATTAAACATGTATTGTCCTCTCATGCAAGAATTTCTGAAGTGAACATTACAACTTCAGAACACATTAGCAATATCCTTGAAAGAGAAAAAAAAAGGCAAGAAAACCTTAACTGAAGTCTCAGTCTCAGTCTCAGAGTCTCAGATCTTTTTTCTTTTTTTTACTTGCTATTCTGATGCCAATATAAGAATCAAAAACGCGGTGGGTTCAAAAGTCCCAAGGAATGATGCCAAGTTGCTTAGATGTCAGAATTTTGTTTCCCCTATGAGTGATCAGTTAAAAAAGAAAGCCTCATTTGGGCTTGATGTTGTTATCCCCCAGGGTTCCACAGCTCTGTGAAGGGACAAAGTTTGGAGGGATAGATCTGTAAGGAACATGATTAGTTTGCCAATAAATGTAAATTCCTCTTGGGATCTCACCTCTAGCATAATAGATTCCTTACACTGGAATGAGTGTATGCGGCATATTACATCCTGGGGACGCGCAGGGTCTTGGCTTTTAGAGAATTATGCTATAGTGAGAAAACACTTCAATGTGCACAATCCAGTCAGGGGCTACCCAGATGATGAGGGGAGCATGGCAGGAGGCAGAAAGAATCAAAAAGAGATCTGGATTAGGTGGGTACAATGTTCAGACGTAATACATTCTCACTGTGGTGGCGTGTTCCCCAATGGCTGGCGGTACGAAGAACTTTGGGATAGGGACGGTGGATTAGCAAGTGATGGGTTAAGCAGCTCAAGTGAAGGTGTTGGCCTGATGTATATCATGTCCAGATCCCATCAGAAGTCACATAATGGATAGGAAGTTAGATAGAAGTTGTTGTGTAGCTGACCAACATCAATATGGAAGGCCCAAAAGGTATGGGAGTCCCAGGCCTGAGTAAAATTATGTGGTCCTAAAAAATTGCAGCTTCCTGAGAAGGTGGGCTTCCTGTGGCAGCAAAGCACCAGGTAACTAGATCTACCATACATTATCAAATGATAATCATATGGTTTACGTACATAGCACTATGTTGAGCCTGGGAGGGAGTTTTCCTCTGGGAATGATTACAGATCCATTAAGATCTTTTAGAGTTAGCCAGGTTCAAGTCTGGGAAGAAATGAGCTAAAGTTGGTAGACCCACAGTGGTACTCACTAAGTTCCGAGAAAGTCCAAATCTGGAAATTCCTGTAATGTGCTGTGGTAATTAGCAGGATGCAGAGATGAAGAATATACCCAATAAGAGATTTAGCTGAAGACAATGATGCAGCACAGGATCAGGAGTAGTGACACTCTATATATGAGGGGTGCACTGGTCATGTAAAGAAAGTAAAAAATGGAGGAGAGTCCAAATACAAGGTAAAACACACAGGAAGATGTATCTGTATAATATTAATATCCTGGCAGTGAATTGCTGAACCTAAGTGAAAAGAGAGTGCAGTGGAGAAGGGATCTGTAAAAACATGCAAAGGAGTACCTTACATCAGTTAATAAGAATCCCAGAGGAGGTAAAAGGAATCCACTGGTGCTCTGAGTAGCTATCATCAGCTGTGGTTCCCTTTGCTGGATGGATGATACTGGATTGCAGCAGGATCGAAAGGTAGTAAAAAGAGGAGAATGCCGAGCCTGCTGTGAGGATATGATCTCAGGCGCCACATGTTCAAGATGGAAGCCTGGGTCTCTTTTGCAACGGGGGTCCTGAGAAATGCTTGTGCTCCTGACCTGAGTACACAGGAGAGGGAGGCTAAACAAGCTGGGGTACCACCAAGCCTTCCAGGACAGGAACAGATAACAGATGAAGGCCGCGATGTGGAGGGAAGAATCACCGGCCTGTATCGGAGCCGAAGCAAGAAGCTGCCTGCATCCTTGACTCCTCCCCTGGAAGCTGAGAAGTATTTTTATATCTGTTATTTACTTATAGTATTGTGGTAATGGTCTGTAGGTTTGCATAGAACTTAAGATCAAGATATTCAGTAATCAAAGCAATAGGAAATTTGCCAAACACTTCCAAAATTATCAGTGCAGGATTTTACTTATCCAGGTCATGATATAGTTAGTGGGACTCATTCAACCTGACTTGCTTTGCAATGTTGAAAGTGTTTCATCCAAGTGGCTTCTTCAGTTTGATAAGCATAATTTCTTTCAAAGGACGAGCTCAGCTAAAATGCCACTTACTACTTTTAGCATCACCAAAGGAGATTGTACCAGTTTGTGGCTATATTTAGTGTATATAGTTGTAATAAGCTCTCCAACAATGCTTAGCACCATGTCTGACAGCAGTAAAACCCCAATAAAGACTAATTTTTGCAGGTAGTCCCCGGTTACATACGAGATAGGGACTGTAGGTTTGTTCTTAAGTTGAATTTGTATGTAGGTCGGAACAGGTACATTATTTTAATATATGCAATTAGAACAGATGTTTGTCTCAACATATTATTAGGTAGTGAAGTGTCAGTTACTATATTAAATCCTCACTGTGAGCTAATCAAAAACAAATACAAAAAAAATAATAATATTAATTTATGGAGCCTAGACATTTATTAACTTCTGCAGCATGCTGTGCTTTGATATGCAAAAAAGAAACAACTGCAGAGTTTGTCTTGGTCATGAAAGATTTACAAGATGTTACAGATCAGCTCCACTCTTAAGATCACCCACAACATCAACTGTGTTTAGCAAAAGATTTCTTCTGCAAGTCATGCTAACCACCCCCCTCCCCCCTTTAAGCCTCGGTCCTGCACAGGAGCAAGCAGGGAAGCCCCGTTTGTATCTAGGAGGCCTCTGTATGTCAGATATCCCTAACCCAGGGATTACCTGTATAATAAAAAAAATATTGAGCTTGAACCGTAGTCAAGTGAGTCTGCCTAGGCTGAAACAATGTTATAAGTATGCTGCAAGCTAAGTAAAAAATGACTCAGTCTCCTCTTTCCAAATTTGACTGCAACATTGCAACTTTGTAAACAGACTCATACCTAGATGCATATGTGTCCTCTGTAATATCCAGGTGCTGGTCTTTACCATTTCCACCTGATTCCACCCTGGAGCTGATCTATGTCAGACATGTATAAACACATATAAGAACTGTGCATGAACCAGCATTTATTGACTGTGCCAACAAGTACATTCTGGCCCTGAAAAATGTTTGAAAAAGGTTACTCTGTCCATTGGGCAAGAAAAGCAAAGTCAGGAGGAATACTGCAATGTATGCGTGATAATAAAAATGTGAGAATGCACCACTTTTTTCATTATCGGTTTATTTATTTTCTAACCTACATTGAACAAATGTAGAAGGAATCTATTTATTTGCTATTGGTTTCAATGCTCTTCTTTGCTCCAACTCTTACTGGTTATCCACAAAACATCTGGTTACTTTCTTATTCCTTGGATGCTGTTTACATAATATTGCATTGTGAAATACTGGTTGTCTAACTAAAGAAAATAACCAATACGATTATTAGTGAACATGTAATATAAAATATAAATGTGACCCTAAATGTACAAAAACTGGATTTTCCTTGAATACAATGATGCCACTTTTCTCTCCAAGAATGAACTCAAATAAAAAATGTTCTTTGCTCCAGTTCTTACCAATTATTCACACATCTGCTTTATTTTCTATTTCTCAGATTTGTTTTTGTAGTGTTGCTAGTAGACTAATTTCTTCAGAATATTGCATGAAATACTGGCTGTCTAACTGAAGAAAATAACCAACATGAGAATATGGTATTAGTGGAAACATATTGGTTATTACAGTGAATATGTAAAAATAAAAAATGACCCTGTATGTAAGTAGAATTCTTCATTACCCTTGGGTACAATTATGACATTTTTCTCTCTAGGAATGAATTTACACAAAGATCCCAGAAATGAAATTAACATGTCCGGCTTTTCCATACAAGTCTTTTTGTATGCTGATAATCTTCAAATCCCAATATTCTTGACATTTTTCCTCATTTATATTGCCATTTTTGCTGGAAACCTCATCATTGTGACTCTTGTAATAACCAATTCTCATCTACTCACCCCAATGTATATCTTCATAGCGAACCTTTCAGTCATTGACATCGCTTCTACATCAAATATTTTACCCAAATTATTAGCTATATTCTTAACAAAGGAAAACACCATCTCATTTGCTGGATGTATAACTCAGATGTATTT
The DNA here is from genome assembly GCF_032062135.1 of Pyxicephalus adspersus. Classification (NCBI taxonomy): domain Eukaryota; kingdom Metazoa; phylum Chordata; class Amphibia; order Anura; family Pyxicephalidae; genus Pyxicephalus; species Pyxicephalus adspersus. The sequence goes on along the minus strand of NC_092867.1, from coordinate 23,260,219 downwards.
CTTTATGTCATGGACTTGTACGGAGTTCGTCTTGCTGACATTTATGGCCTATGATCGTTATATAGCTATTTGTCACCCTCTTCATTATCCCATCTATATGAGCTTAAGACTTTGCATTGAACTATCATTTACTGCATGGATTGTCAGTTTTTTAGTCCTCGTTGGACATGCTGTTTTAGTCTACAAGTTATCTTTTTGTTCATCTCATCTTATAGATCATTTCTTCTGTGACATTAACCCACTCCTCAAGCTGTCCTGCAGTGACATAACTATTATAGAACTTTTAAATTACATTGAAGGGACCATACTGGGCATTACATCATTCCTACTTATAATAATATCATATATATTTATCATCTCCACCATTCTTACTATAAAATCTTCTGAAGGCCGACATAAAGCATTTTCCACCTGTTCGGCTCACCTGACCTGTGTGACTATGTTTTATGGGACAATCATCTGTTTATATGTAAGGCCAACTTCAAGTTACTCACTAAAACAGGATAAATTCTTTTCCTTTCTTTATGTAGTTTTGGTTCCGTTTGTCAATCCAATTATTTACAGCCTGAAAAACGAAAATATTAAAAAAGCACTCAGATTTAAAATAACATTTTTGCAGAAAGGTAAATAAAAAAAATGTATATACTGATAATTCATTTAATGCTCTGTTGTTACTGCAGATTTGACAACTGTAGCAAAGTGAGAATTTTCAGGCAAGTTTTGAAGGTGATTTCAATGTGTTTTCTGAAATTTCACCTAGAAAAGAAAATATTAGGCCTAGAAAAGTTTGTAGGTTCATTTTGTACTTTATATTTTTAGTTCTTTATTTGTGATTCAGGCCCAGAGAGAATCCTGGAAAGAATATGTGGGCCAGGCACTCAATCCGCCGTCCAGGCTGGAAATTGTAAATGGCTCTGGAACTTCCGGCCATTAAGAAAAAAAAGACCAGGTTTCTCAGACAGGGGGTAAGTTCATGTGAACAGCTGTATGCTGGGAGAGCCCAGGGGGTCTCCTAAAGTTTAGGCACGTGGGGCCAATAACTCTGAAGATTATCAGAGAGAGATAGTGCCAAGAGGCTAAATTTGTGTTTTGCTTGTCATGCTGGACATTGATCACCTGCAAAAGAGAACCATGTATATTACTCTGTGTTGTTTTGTATCTGGTGAATAAAAGTGGGCAGAGCACCCTAAATTTGAACTCAAGTCTGAAATACATTTTTGCAGCAAGTGTGTTGAAGCTAAACGTTTCACAAAACATTGGGAGATCTTAATGAATATGATGTTGAGACACAGAAACTCAAGGGACATACATGTGCAGTGAGAGCTGCATGCAAAAGTCACACAGAAAAGGTCCATACTGTAAAGATCAGGAGGAGGTAAAAAAGTATTTTGCTACCCTACTTTTAGTAAGGGATATAAAAGTATTATATAATGTTTGTATTCTTAATCATTAAACATTTTATTATTTTACTATAGTAGGCTTTCTCAATAAATTAAAATAATAATTTTGCTCACAATCTGATAGCCAGCTGCCATTGTTTATTGACAGATTTTTCCCCCTCCCTAATAAACTTGCTTACTCACATTTTTTCCTTGTTAAGTTTATTTCCACTTTCAGAAAGTTTAGTTTAATGAGTTCTGAGCAGGTGAAAAAAAAATATTACGCTGTTTAAACCCTAATTATTAATTAACAACTTTACAAAACTTTACCACCCCATGTAATAATACTTTGCTTGACAAAAAAATAAAACAGTAAGCGTTTTCAATACTTTGCATATTGCTGCCATTGCTGTATTGTGACGAGGCTGCACATCTAGCTGTGCTTACAGGGACCTAAACAGGTATGTTTTTGCAACTTTATTTGTATTTCAATATCTTTAATAAATTTCAAAAATTTTCAGTACAATAAAAATATACAAGACAGTAAAATAAAAATAAAAAACCAATAATAAATATCAATTAAAATGAATATTATTCATTACATTTGTATACATAATGGTGAAGCATTAACAGGTGTAATTTTACAAAAGAAAACAGGATAAATGGAGAATATAAAGAGAGAGAGCGAGAGAGAGAGAGAGAGAGAGAGAGAGAGAGATAAATAATAAAAAAAACTCCAACAACTAATAAGTTATTAACATACATCTAACTTTATTAGAATCTAATTGTTATATTCCCAAAAATTTTATTATAAGTTTTTAAATAAATTTATATGATTATCAAAATTGTGGTAAAGTAATTTAAGTTGTTTGTGATCCGTAATGAAACACTTTATTAACTAATGAATTCTTAAGACAAAACTTAACCAAAATATAAACATTTTATTCATACTCATTGACAATAAATTTGTGATAAATTTTATGATATATGCATTGCCGAGGAAAGGGATTTCCCCTCCGGGGTGTTCCTGGTGGGGAGCGGAGCCATCAGCTCAGGACTCGAGAGAGAGTCCAGCCTAGTGTGCCTTCTTCACCTCCTAAAATGGCCTAGTAGCAAAAAAAAGTTTGCTGACCCCTGACTTACTGCATGGACCATCGTTTTTTTAGTCATCAGTGGTCATGCTGTTTCTGTCTCTAAATTATCTTTTTGATCATCTCATCCTATTGATCCTTTCGTCAGTGACCCCAACCCACTCCTCAAGCTGTCTTGTAGTGACACATTTAATGTAGAACTTTTAAATTACATTGATGGAACCACATTGGTCATTACATCATTCCTACTTATATTAATTTCATATATATTTATTATCTCCACCATTCCTAATATTAAATCTGGAAAAAAGCATTTTGTAAAGTTGTGAGGTTTAAAGAACCCTGCTTGAAATACACAAAATATGGAGCTGTAAACCAGATTAAAATCCAGATAGCAAATCTGGGTACATTTAACAAAAAACATATTTAGGAGTACCTTTAAATTGTATATAGTTTTTTTTTTTTATTTCAGCATACACAGTGTAGGTAGCAATAAATTCTGGCATCACATATTTCTGATGTATAACTTTACATTTAGTTTGGCTCAAATAAAGTTTTAGTTGTGTGTGTAAGTTATCATTGTGCTGTGATGCCTAATCTTTGATAAAGCAGTATTAGGTATGATTTGAACATATATATATATATATAATTATTATTATATATATTAAACACACCTTCTCCATTTTTTTACATATGTGCATGTAAAAAAGTCAAAGCAGAGTGCACAAAAAGACTTCTAAACACAAAACCTAACATTTCCCTACACCGATTAAATTGTATTAGCCACAAAAGTTGTTCAGTGGCTAGACCAGCCTTTTGCAAACTTTTTTATATTGGGAACTCTTAAAATAACTTTTTGGTCTTCAAGGAACCCCGGCTATAATTACTATATCCACAGCTCACAGTACATTAGTGTGGTGGTCAGTAGGAAGAATGTATCTTACACTGCTGGTCAGTGGGAAGAATGTCACCCCAGATAGACAAAAAAGATCATTTTTTAAATGGATCTGAAAGTTTCAAATTGCTCACAGCCCTAGCAACTTCTGGAGGAACCCCATGGTTCCATGGAATCCTGGGGTTGGAAAACACTGGGCTGGACAGTTCTAGGCAGTATGGTTGGGCCACAATATGTGGGGGGGTGAGGCAGGTTTTATCTTAAAATAAACATTAAATTGTATATTTGTTCACAAATATCACACAGTGGCTTGGTTGGGAGTGCAGGGCCCCATGGCAAAAAATCATCACCAGTTATGTAAAACTAAAAAAAAAAAAATGTATTGGCCATTATTTATATATTTCATTATGTTGAGGGTGAAGATCTATGGCCATAGGCTGCCCACTATTTTTCCATGTAGAGAAAGGGGCAGTCCAATGCTGAAATCATCCAAAATTCCAAAATGATCCTAATTGCCTGGATGTAAGGCTTTTGGCTTCAGGAGATTTCTTCACACATCTGAAACAAGTATATAGTTAACAGTGGCATAACATTAGCTGTGATTAGCTGAACTCCTAACAATTAAACATTTTTTGAACTGAGTTACCATAGCACCTTACATAATATCTCAGTATAGGTGCACATTAAACATGAACTCCAACCTCCCCAAATAATGACAGCTAAATAAAAAATATGGCAGGCTGGCCTACAAGGCAAGGTAAAGGTGCTGCCAAATAGACGTAGTGGAGGTCCAGTCTTGCTTGTGTGATCCTCATCTCCTCCTTTATCCACTTCTTTCTCTAAATTATACTCCATTTCATCCCTCCCCAATCCATGCACTCCTGTGTAAATATGGCCCAATTCAAGGCTACGCAGAACTGGGGGGAAAAGTGTCTTTTAGCCCACTAGAGGCTCATACTACAAAAAGTCACAAGAAGGTAGGTCACAAGAGGTTTTTTCAAAAGAGGACTTGCAATGACTTAGCCATTAAACTTTTTGTCCTTTTCTTGGCTTACAAACATGCACGGTGCATGCTCCATGCAGTCTTGAGTCTGGTTTTATTCTTGGCTGTTCCAAGAATAGACCTATTTGCAATGCAAGATGTTTCTGCATAGAACTGGTCTAGTGCAGTGGGGAATTTCAGCTGCTACAGGGGAATGTATAAAGTAAGTTATACTCTTGTTTCATATCAAAATTCAGAAACTTTGGAGTTACTGAGAAACAGAAATTCAGGGGACATACAGGGACTCAATTGCCACTCGGGAAGTCTGGGGCCATGCAGAAACTTTGGACTCTGGGGGTCACACAGGAAGTCTCAAGGGCACTGGAACTCTGGGACCACCTCACAGAGACACTAGAACTCTCACAGTACACAGCAAGTATTTAGAAAAACGGAATTCTAAAAAAAAGGGCTCTGGGACACAAAAACTCTCAAAGTACACAATAAGTTCTGAGGACACTGGAACTCTGAAAGAAATTTTAAGGGATGCTCAAACACTTGGGGTAGATCAAAAGTCTTAAAAATTTCAACGCAAAACAGGGGTTTGTGGCACCAAATCAATCATTGCTCAGACGAGGTGTTTAGTCTGAGCACAACTAAAAAGGGATGTTGATTGGCTGGATGCTTGGGACTGACTGTAAAGGAAATATATCCACCAGCAGGTGAATGTGGCTTACAGCTTTACATGCCAGTGCTGTAACAAGGTAGGAAAGACCACAAGTTGGTAGGAATACAATAAGCAAAATATTAGTGGCTTGCTGCTCCTAGAAAACAACACATGCTGGTGACTCAGTGGACATCAGTGTATAAGTGATTTGCAATGCCTGTGAATAATTGTCTACAGGTTGCATACAATGATTTTATTCAGATCTGTGTTTTGCACTGTTGTGTATACGCCAGTGTCTTTCAAGTAAGTGGTATAGAATAGACATGATTATTGTACTTCTTTTGAATCTAATTTTTTTTAAGGTTGTGACATGCACATCTTATGTAAACATGAAATCATATTAGGAGTAAATTTTTATCAGTAAAGAAAATTAATATTAGGTAAAGTTAGCCTTTTTAATGGGTCTTAGTAAAGCAAAGAAAAATACAGAAAAAATACTAATATCTAAATTTGTACTATGATGCCTTGTCTAGTTCAGATGCAGCTTTTGTAACAAGAACACAACTCTTTTCTAGTGTCCATGCACAACACTAAGCCCATTGTATATAGATTTGTCTATATTCCTTTATGTGGCTGAGGACTTCCAACATTATCAATCAGTCATAGGGGTGAGCAGGTCACATGAACAGTAGGAGCTGGATGTGGCTGCAAAGGTTTGTGAGATTAGAGAAAGCTGCAAAGTAAAGATCTCAGAAGGCAAATGTCTATTGTGCAATTTTGAAGTCAATTTTAATGCTATGGTTATTGTGTTTGTGGCCAAATTGTTTGATTGCAAAATTCTGCCTTTT
>NC_092867.1:23224767-23247842 GCF_032062135.1 Pyxicephalus adspersus | reverse complement strand
TGCAATTATTGCTGGAAACCTCACCATTGTGAATCTTGTAATAACCATCCTGTATCTACACACCCCAATGTATATCTTCATAGCGAACCTTTCAATTAACGACATTGTTTCTACATCAAATGTTTTACTCATATTATTATTATCATCCTAACAAAGGACAACACCATCTCATTTGTAGATTGTGCCACTCTAATGTATTGCTATATGTCATTGGCTTGTACTGAGGTCGCCTTGCTGGAATTTATGGCCTAAGATCACTATATAGTGATTTGTTACCCTGTTCATTATGTCATCTATATGCGCTTCAGTCTCTACATTGGTTTATCATTTACTGCATGGATTGTCAGTTTTTTTTATCTCAGTGGGCATGCTGTTTTAGTCTCCAAATTATCTTTTTGTTCATCCTATCTGATTGACCATTTCTCCTGTGATCTCAACCTACTTCTTAAGCTGTCCTGCAGTGACACTCCTAATGTAGAACTACATTGAAGGAACCACACTGGGCATTATAACAGTCCTACCTAATTTATTAATATATATATTCAATATTTCATCTGTTCTTTAACATAGAATCTAAAGAAGGCCAACATAAAGCATTTTCCATCTGTACGGCCCACCTGACTTGTGTTACAATCTTTTATGGGAAGCAATCATCTGTTTATATATGAGGACAAGTTCAAGTTACTCAGCACAACAACACAACATATTTTGCCCTTTTTAAACATTGTTTTGGTACCTTTAATATAGTATAGACTATTAAATACAAAATATTAGACTATTTTGTACTTTTTTAATCTGCTTATGTCTTGATAGTTTACATGTTATTTTAGTTGTTTTCCTTCCTGGTTGCCACATGTGTCTTCTAAACTTCTCTCTGTTTAGAACACAAATGACTTCCTGAACATGGTGTCACCCTTAGCTCCTACTCAAACCTTGGGTCCCTCTCCTGCGCATATGGGCAGTTTAGACCCCATGCACACCTGCTTTTCCATGTTTAATCTCTCTTTCCCCCAGACAATCAGGCTCAGGCACATTGCTGTGTCTTCAACGTGTCTCCAGACTACTGCCGAGCCCCAAAACTCTGCTGGAGTGTTTGCTGCTCATCTGCTGTTCCCCTGCCTATTCCTTTGTACAGTTCCCTTATTACTGATCCAAGTGTCCCCAGCATCTTCCTGTGTCTTCTGCATTCCACTGAGCCTTCAGTGACCCTTCTGTCACCCCTGCCTCCAATCTCTACCTGTGTCTCTGGCTATCCCAAGTGTTCCTGCGTTGCCTGTGTCCCCTGTCACCCTGCAGTGTCCTGTCTCACTTATCGCTTTCTGGTACTTGACCCCTGGCTTTGTTTCTGACCTCCCCTCTTTGCTGCCTGCCTTGACCGAGGTGACTGATGACTTCTCTTTTTCCCTCTGATTTTGTAATATACCTCCAATCTATTAAATTTTATCCTATAGCTTGTTTAACAAAGAGTGAAATGAAGAGAAGTGTGTGTGTGGGGAGGCATGGGATCTTGACTTCCAGACCTCACATACCCACTAATACAGGAAAACAAATACAGTTGAAATCTGGTAAGGATGGACCTTAGGCTTCATAATAACTGTAGAGTGCGGAAGCAAGTCTCAATCCCCCCCTTTACCGTAGGTTAGCTGGAAAATGGTCAAAGTTGGCATCTGTGCTATGTAAATAATGACATGATACACATCCTTTTGAGTCTAATATGTTATCATATAGAAGATATCCTTATTTGGACTGCAGTTATTGACATGTTACCAATGGGTCTTAGTTATATCTAAAAAATATATCAATCTATCCAATCCATCTAGTCATCCAAAGAGTTAGCCATGGTCACATGTAAGAAAGTGAAGAGAAATCCTCCTATGAGCAATGCAGAGTTGGCATAATATATTGTGGAAAACTTTGTAAGAAAGACAATTTCAAAAGGACATCATAGTAATTACAGAAATTAGAAGCTGATCAAAAATGAGTGAAATGTTACTGCCAATGTGTGTTAACACATCAATATATCAGACAACACAGCTAGAGGTTATATCACCTCAAGCATCAAAAGTTTATTCTCTACATAGAGAAGTGACAAGGGGCAACCAGTTGGCTAAAGTGTTCATGGATAACAACATTCTGATAGGAAAAATGAGCAAAGTAATAAAGAAATGATCTTATCCATGTGATGATTCCTGTTTCCACTGTCCAATTGTGAAGGAGAACTGTACGCCACATTTTGAGTGGAGCAGAGAAAGATCAGAGCCCTCCCCTGCTGTTTAACCCTCAGGAATAGATGCACAGAATCACAAAGCTTTTAGCAAGTAAAACACATCTGATGTGTATGTATTTATTCTGTGTATTTAGGTCTTTGCTCAGCTTTAAATATTCTTTACTGTATGAAAGCCAACTTGGTAAACATAGTCTTACTGAACCCTAATTTTACTATTTTAACCTGTGTTTTAAAAAGAAATTTTGTTTGATTGTAAATATATTTATATTATACTTTGTAACACTTTTACAAATCTTGTTGGGGACCTAGTTTAATCTATGTCGTTGCAGATGTCAGCTTCCAGTCTGCAGTATGTGTCTTACATGTATTTTATGAACAATCTAAGCAGAATTATTGCACATCCCTCGAATTGGTGGCCAAACTGTATCTTTATTACCTTTACGTGGCCTGGTGTTCCAGAACTCACTGTTCTCTTACACCCCCCACCTTAGTCAGAGTGCACTCATGACTTGTGATTATTGATGTCAGCGTCGCAACACTTGGGTCTATCACAAATTGTTTGTCCATTGATTCGGTCCTGATTCACCCAACTGAACATAGCCCCACCATCCATGCCTTGATGAGCAAGTAACAACCAATTCTTGAAAACAAAAAAAAATTGTTCGGAATTGACCTATTCCCCAAAATGGCTTTAAATAAAGTGTTGTTAATTAAAGTATATGGTCGATGGTCCAATATGGTATATTACTTATGAATAACTCCATACAATAAAACAGCCTTGTTTTGCTCAACTTTTCTGAGGGCCCAGTACCCATGCTGCAAAGTTTTTCAGTGCATATATTTTCATGCTTTATGGCATGTGTACGTATGTGTTAGGCCTATTCATCATGGGAACACACCATAAATGTACAGACACGAACAGACCCCTTTTTCAGCATGTGTGCTGTTGTGACACTTGTCATGAGTTGTATTTCATCATTACAGTGATTTGGAGGTGAAATTCACATTGAATGACACCAAAAGTACAATAGGAGGATTACCATGCATTATTTAACATGTTTAGTACATATTTCTACAATTCATAAGTGTGAATGTGCCACAAATAAAAGGTAGAGTAAGCTTGCCTGTAACTACTCTTCAGAAATTTTAAAAGATTTTATTAAAATTTTAAAATATACAGCAAAAAAAAAAAAAAAAACTTGGGGGTACACTTGACATTCAAAACGATAAAGTTCCATCAAAAACCCAGGGGAAATTACCTAATATTAAATCCCAACCAAAGCAATTCAAGAAAGGCCCCCTTTTTGGCATTACTTAATAACAAAATTTGAAATAATATAAACCATGTAAGTAAACATGTATATGGCCAAATTTAAACTAAATTATAAAAACAGGGGGGTCTTAAAAAACTTTTGTAGGTTTGGGTGGTTTTTTTTTGTTTTTTGGGGGGGGGGGGTTTACCCTCCCAAGGGTTAGGGGAAGTGAGGTTAAATTGAAAAACCCTGTATGTAGTTTAATTAGGATCAAAGCCCCTTTTAAGCTACTGCAGTTTAGGGTAATTTCTAAAAACTGTTATATTAACAACCTTGAAAATTGTGGTGTTACCACATTGAACAAAAACAACAGTAGGTAAAAAAAATAATGAAAGAAAGTAAAAAAAAAAAATCTCTATATCAAAATAAATGTTTTTCAATTTAATTTAAATTTAATGATAATAGCGTGTATTATGATGCTGACTTTGATCAAACTACATTTTAATTTTCACAATAATTTTCTTCATTACAATGAACTTTTCACAATGATCACATATGTATAGATATCTCTCATTACATTTTTAATACAACATACAACTATTCATTTTTCAATTAATGCATGCTTCATAGACAGAATTTATTAAGTAAAAACATCAGAGATCCTGAATACATTTAATTCAATTACAGGTGCAATCATCAAAGGCTTAAATTAAATGCTAAGAATTTATTATGTTTATTTCATATTTCATACACTAAATTTTCACTATTTGCATTGTCATGTTGTCTGTTCTTCCAATGCTTTGATATAGTCTAAATGAGAGAAATGTGTTGTTTGATTTCAGTTCTCTTTGGCATTGGCCTGCAAAAAATTAGGATTTCACACATTTTACAGCAGCACTCACTAGTATAACTATAATGAGCTACAGTCTGTCTTGTGCATCCTATTATAAAGTCATTTTAAGGAAAAATAAAGAAGTGGTGAAGGAAAGAAAAAAAATATGTTGATTATGAACACAGGTTTTTATTCTGTTGTATGCAAATCTCCAGCTGGGTTTTGGAAGAGAGGACAGTGGTGGAACCAACTGGTGTTCTTATGTAAACGGTAACATTAGACAAATGCTAGTTGAATACAGTACTCTGTATAGAGAACTTACTCTTCATGAACCCTGCGTTTGAAATACAAAAATCCTTGTGGCAGTAAAAATACAAAAATCCTTGTGGCAGTAAAAATACAAAAATCCTTGTGGCAGTAAACAGAGGTGCAATGAGAAAAAAAATGTCTAAATCTCACACATGGATCTGTACATGTACATAGCTATAGAGCATCATGCCAAAAACAAAGAAAAAAAAATCTCTAGCAAATTAAAGTGTGAGTAAATTCAAAATGCAAAATTTGGCATTTGCCAAATGCAGAAAAAAAACCTTTTCCATGGCTCCTACTGTTTTTTTCTTGTTTTTTGTTTCTACTACATGAGGCAACTAGAGCCCATTTCTATTTCTTACAGTGCTGGGGACGGACTTAGAAAAGGTAACGCCTGCATGTTTTCATCAGGATTATGGTGGACCCATATACTAAAGGTTTGTAAATTAAAATACATGTATACCTAAGGATTCATCTACCCAAAATGTATATTTTTTATAGAGACTTTAATCTCTGTAATGTCTTATATGAGGCTGTGCTGATCACAACAGGTTCCCCACAATTTCTTTTTTATTTTATGTTTTAATTTACTACAACCGTAAAAATAAATTCTTAAAGGAACACCAAAACCTCCATACAGGCAAAGTTGAGAATTTTTTTTTGAATTTCTTGACATTGGAGTTCCAAAAAGATTAAGACAGTTACTTAGTAACCGAGCCTACCAGTATCTAGTAAATTAACCAATTTCTTTGGTGAGACTCCTTCCTTTTTTAAAGTCTCTAAAAACTTTTTTCACTTCTTCATTTTTTAGACTGTAAATTACAGGGTTAAGCATAGGAACCAAAACAATATAAAGAAGAGCAAAGAACTTATCATGTTTTGGTGAATAATATGATGTGGGTCTCATATATAAACAAAGTAAAGTACTATAGAAGACAGTGACACAGGTTAGGTGCCCAGTACACGTAGAAAATGCTTTACCCCGGCCTTGTGAAGTTTTTATCTTTAGAATTGTAGAAATAATAAATGCATATGATCCCAATGTAAAAAAGAAAGTTGCAATTCCAAGTATTGTTCCTTCAGTGTAAGTTAACAATTCTACACTATACGTGTCACTACAGGACATCTTTAACACTGGGACAAGATCACAGAAGAAATGATCAATGACATGAGATGCACAAAAATTTAGTTTAGATATTAACACAGCATGCCCAACAATGTCTAAAAAAGCAACAATCCATGCAATTAAGGACAGAACTACACAGTATCTTAATTTCATAATAACAACATAATGGAGAGGATTACAAATGGCTACATACCGGTCATAAGCCATGATTGAAAGCAGGATGGCTTCAGTACATGATAAAGATAAAAAGAAATAGAGCTGAGTTATACAACCAGTAAATGAGATTGTGTTTCTTTTTGTACTTAGCATGGAAAGAAGTTTGGGAAGAGTACATGAAGTGGAAGCGATATCAAGGATGCTAAGATTTGCTAGAAAAGAATACATGGGGGTATGTAAATGGGAAAATGTCCAAATGACAGCAACAATAGTAAGGTTTCCACTGATAATGGTTAAATAGGCAAAAAGGAAGAGTAGGAACACCGGCACTCGAAGCTCTGAGATACCAAAGAAACCTTGAATTGAAAATTCAGTTATGTTGGTCTGTGCTGTTTCCATTAGTTACTCCAGTGATATTTTTTAAATGTAATAAAAAATATTAATCAATACATTTGTAGTGTATTTAAAAAAAGTATTAAAAGACAAATTCAGAGGAAATAGGAAGAGGTTTATTTATGAGTACAAGTGCTTCTGTCAATAATTCTCTAAACCACTTTCCTTGTTGTTTTTTCTTCCTTGAGTCAAATTCATAATGTTTTCAAGCAGAACACACATATAGAATATAGTAAACAGCATCAGACATTTTATTAAAAAAAAAAACTATGATAAAATGTTTAAGACAAACAGCACCAAAACTTTCCATCAAAATGCTGGGACTTCTCCTAATGGTATGACTTTTACAAACTACTGAGTTACTAAAAGATGGGCGTATGCAGAAAAGGTCTTAATAAACCAATGGTGTTTAGGTTGTTTACTTAGAAAAGGGAATTATTGCTACCACGCAGTGGAGTTTTTGCTTAGCTTACTGAAAGTGGTAAAAATTTGCTTAACAACATGTACCCAAATACATGAAAGTAAATGTATAGAAATATATTTACAATTTTTTTTGCAATTACGATTTATTGTGCATTGAATGTGTGTTATAATAAAACAACTGATCATACATACCGTAAAGATATTGTAGATAGCCATGAGAGAATTAAAGCAATATAAAAACATGCTTTGACGTCTGCTCTTTTATATTTTACATATGAAAAGTTTAAAACCTTGGGGAAATCACTGCGTGTAAAGTAAGATTCTGTTTAGAATAAGCTGAAGATGAAGAATTATAGAAGAAGATGATTATTTATTAAATTTTAATGTGTTCATTCATTATAAATAATTTAAACTATACATGGAATTTAATTTCTAATTAGGGGCTGGGTTTAATTAATTTTTATTTTCTATGTATGCTCTACACACATCTTTACGTACATTCAGTTCTGTATAGCTTGAATAATTTCAATGAATAAATTGCTTGAGGTGGATATTCTGACCCATCGCTAATCCCCTTCACCCTTGTGCCTCTTGAGCTACATATTTTCATTGGTAAGACCTACTTTACCAGTCACATATCTTCTGTCACAAAAATAATGAAAATAATAATAATATAAAAATAAGCATACTGCAAAAACACATTCATAACTTACTAGTCAAGAGACTCACAACTCTAATCTTTGTTCTGTAAGACACACCTGTAAGCCTGCGTTCCTTTCTGTGCCATGTAGTTGTCCCAAGAAGTAGCGGCATTTATTGCAAGTGGTAATGACCCAAAGCACTTACCACCAGTAACTCCTTACCCAGGAGAACAGATCACTGTCTTTTGATGTAAGCATTAATACAGTAAGGAAATCATCATGCAAGGAACTTACCCGCCCTGCGAGCCTGCGGTGTCCCTGGGGTTCCCAGCCACAGAGGGAGACCCCTCAGTAGCAAGCAGCATAACCAAGGCTGCTCCTCTGCTCACAGCTTGTCTGTCTCTGCAGGCGGAGGGATCCGCCCTGGACTAATTACTGATCAGCCAGGCAGCAGCCCTTGCATCCCTTTGAATGTGGTTCCTGCTCCCAGCACTGTGCAAGTGCAAAGTAGTGCACGTCCTAGGGGTACTGTGGGAAGAGGTGCGCGTGTTACCATGCGTCCCTCTTGTACCCCCCGAGGGCGTGGCACTCAGCTGCTTCGCCCCAGGGCGGGACATAGTTAGTTTGAATTCCCTGCGGCCAATCAGCTGCAGGGGATTTACTCAGTCTCCCATCAGACAGTGCCAAGTGGCGCAAGGTGATTGGTCATCCTGGCTATTTAAGGAGAGCCTGTCCATCACCCCATTGCCCGCTATAGCCTCTGTTACCGCAGTGTGCTTGGGTGTGTCTTTGTGTGTTTAAAACTTCTGCTTGTCATCTCCTCAGTGACCCGGTCTGAACCTAACTCTGATTGAACTCTGCCAGCCCTGACCTCGGATTGTTATTGACCATTCTGCCTGCTGCCTGCCCTGACCTCGGATTGTTACTGACCTGCTTTTGCCTTATCCTTCTGTACCTTGCTTGATTGGACTTAACCCTTGCTGTGCTGTACCATTCTGAATAAACCTTATTCAAGGATATCTGGAGTCGGTAGTGGTTTGTGTGCCCAGGCGCATTACACATCACTTTTGCAAGATAAAAGGGTGCCTTATTGAGCTACTGCAAGCCATAGAAACGACAGAGTCTTTCCAAAACATTAGGCTCTTCTGCTTTATAGTTTTATCTATAGATCTATAAAGTATCATTTTATCTTGTGGTTATGCCAATCACTGTGGTATTACTTCAATAAGGTTCAACAGTTAGTGCCCCTTCAGTATAGAAAAGTCCCTTTAGGGTTAAAGGGTTCGTTTTAGTATATACAGAAAAGTTCTAGAATCTGTTCTTTGCATCTTTGAAGCCGGGTAATCTAGCAAACCTGGAAAGGATCTGGTCCAGGGATCAAAACATTTGCTAGCAAATAGCAAATGATTTTGAAGAAATCCATTACAGGTTTGCTGGTTATCTCAGATTCACCAATGGAACTGTATTCTCTCCAGCCTTGGAGAGTTTTAGTAAATCAGGGCCAATGACAGACACCATAACACCTTAGAGGACTTTTTAAGCAGGCCCTGAATAAGGCTAAATGTGTGTGAAATTGAGCTCTAGGGAGACCATGGATGACTAGAAAAAGCTAGAAAAAGGAACTCAGGATACTTTACCCAAATAGTAATATTATCTGTTTATGTGTGCTATGTGTTTATCATCAAGACAAATAAAGGAGTGTTAAAAACCTTTTTCTAATTTGAGTGTATAACAATGTAGAATACAGCTGTAATTAAAATTTGCCCAGTGAACCCTTTGATTTTTCTTTAAGATACTAAGTGTTATTGTTAAATGCTCTTATTAGGTCTTGTATTTGTGATGTACCAAATGCATATATGATCATTTTTTTTCCATCGCTTCATAAATATATTAGAATGTATGGGTATTGATTTTTATAGGAAAGGTTGTAGCTTTGAAGATTCTGAAGATAATTTTTGGTAAATAGTTTTGCTAGCAAAAAGGTCAATAATGTTTGAATTTGTTATTTGTGAAACTGTAGCTTGCAGCAATATCTACAATCATTAGAATTTATTTGTAAAGAACAAACACATCAGGATATCCACAAAAGGGATAGAGTTCAATGGGCTGCTCTAGATGTGTTCAAGCACAAGTAGCTAAACATTGTTAGAAGAAATTGCAATAGATATACATGATTACACGTACTAAACAACATTCAAATAATTACTAAAACACATAATATTTGAGTATATATACCAGAACAGCATTACCAGTCACTTGCAACAAACGCCTTTTTTGTCTTAAAATTTTAAAAAAAGCTATATCATCAAGTCCTCTTTGGTAGACAGTTCAGTACAGAAACATTAGGGTACAAAATGAATCATAAATCTTAAAGACAAACAATTTGTAATATGGGTAAATTTAGCTGGTAAATAACTGACAGATATTTGGCACCAGGCATAGAGCCTGATTTATTAAAGCTATGCAAGACGGGAAAGATAGACTATCGTGGTTGAACCTGGGTGATTCAGCAAACCTGGAATGGATTTTATCATGAGATTAGTAGAAACAATAAATATATATGCCATCAGGGTAAAAGAATACTGTTACAATTCCCAGTGCTTACTCTTTAGTGTAATTTCACAGTTCTTTACCGCATTTGCAAACTGCAATTTTGTAATCCTAAAGTAGGGACACAGAAAAAATATTAAATTATATAATATTGATTTATTAAATGGTTATAGGCAGTTTACTTTGCAAAGTGAATTTTCATTTAGGTTACTGACTAAGGTGAAGCTGTGCTGAGTTCTTCCATCCTGAACGTGTAAAAATATTTTTCCTGTATTTCTTTGCATATGCTTTGGTACCTTTTTTTAAACTGGTCAGGTATGCTTAACTTAGATAACATTAGTTAGATACAGTAATGTGGCATTGAAAGTAATTTGATTGTGGCACAGTAAAGTTAAGTTACCTGGGACAATATTCATAAAGGTGACACGCAACATTTACAATACAAATAAAATAACTATTCATTTTAAAAGGTTACATATATTTTATTTTAGTATGATCAGAACTAAAAAATTGTGTTTTTTATGTTTACACAAGTGAATATTATTATATATTTTATATTATATATATTATGTTATAAATTGTTTAACTAGCATTCTCTTTTTTTAGCTACCACCTTTTTTTTTCTTTTTTTTCTCTTTTGGGCTGTTGAAAAGAAATCTGTTGTGTACACTTATCAATATTTTAACCTAAAATTTATGTAGAAATGGGGATGACCAAATTCTTCAACTAATTCTTTATTAGACTTAGTCCAAGAATTCAATCAGATTAATGAGCCTTAAGGTAAGCTACGTCTGTGCAGTCTTTTTAGCTGCTCATTGTACTTTAGAAGCCTTTATCAAGTTTTTATTATGTATTTGGACAAAAAAGATTGAACAAATAGAAAAAGTTCCTATAAAACATCAGCTTAAAACATACAAACTTAAAAAACACTTTTATAGTTTGCTAATTAGTAATATTTAGACAATATCCACTACCAAGAAAAGAAATAATTGATTTGGAATTCATTCCATTTAAATCCTGAGAGGATACACATAAATCGTCTGAACAAAGTTCTTAAAGCAACTTTATTCCAACTGTGTATTTGATCCTCGGAGGGACCTAATTTACATTATTTTACTTTAGATAACATTTCTTACACTTGAGTTTCACTTTCTTGTACTTTTAATCCCTGCCTGTATTTGAAATGACATACTTTTTATATACTGTGTGTAAATACTTTGACACATTTTAAAAAAGGGTACAACTTTCTTTTACTAAATAGATATTTTGATTTTTCACAGTTTTGCTTTCAACCTATTTATTCAGAGATTATTTTAGCATTGCAAAAAACTACAAAATAAAAACCTAAAAAAAGTACACATTTTGTTTTATCAATTTTCCATCTAAAGTATTTTTGCACTGCAAAGTTGTTTGGTAATACAATAATTTTTTGTTAGTCTTGCATTTTTACACTAAATGAAAAATTAATTTAAAAAAATATTATTATTAGTTAAAAAAATAAAAGTAATGACAAACAATCAACAGAAAAATAATAGCTAAAAAGGGGATAATAGGAGGAGGAAACTGCTTCAGGTTTGATTTATGCTCTTATGATTTTATGTTGTTTTATGATTTGTGTCAAATGACAAATTAATAAAAAGGTTGCACCTTTTTAGATAAAAATATAGGAAATTGTATATTATAAATTATATATTTTACCAGAACCGTATTCATGGATAATTATTTGAGACAATGTTTCCCATCTTTTCAATATAAAGCAGAGGATGATCTTTTGAACTAAAGCCTTCTAACGACCCTCCTGTTACCCTTGATAGTGATTTTGAAGACTAGCATTGCTTTTATTTATTGTTTTATTTTTTATGTTATCCTCTGCCAAATGTTTTACCTCAATTTCCTGTTCTATGTCATTTTTTGTTTCCACTCTGTACTGTTTTATTTTGCATTATCTTCAAATAAAAAGAATTGTAAATATAATATAATTATATATAGAATAGAATTTAAAAAAAAAAGTTTACCCTCTTTAAAAGCAGAAGTAAACCCAAAACTCACCCAAACCAATAAAATCTCACTTACCTTTAATCCCGCATTTCAGTATGTCCGTAGGGAGGTTTCTTCTACAGCGTGCTGCGGCGTTGTTGTATCCGTCTTTGACCTAGCGCAGATCGTCTTTTTTCCGCAATCTTCCTACTACGTCACCTGATCTCGCACTGTGCAGGTGCCCTGGTGATGCTTGGGCATTTGCCGAAAGAACAGTCAAGAGCCTCCGGGGATGCGTGACATAGGTATCCCACGAGGCTCTGCACTCCCATTCATTCCTAATCGCCTAGGGCAAAAAAGAGTGTTGCACTTTAAAAAAACACAAACAGAATTTTTTCTTTAAAATAAAAAAGGGTTGTCTACCCTTTTATGTAAAGTTAAAGTTCTGAGTTTAGGTATGCTTTAAATGTAAATTTTAAGAACTGCTTTATACAACTGCTTGAAATATGTAAATTTGCATTAAAAACCAAATTTAAACAATGTAGCTTTTCAGTTCAGGAATATTATGATATATTTGTTACATTTTTCTTTTATCTACTGCGATAAAAATGTAACAAATGTATCATATTATTGTGTTGGAATGTGTGTTACAGAGTAAAGCTGCGTACACACTTCCAATTTTTATCGTTGGAAATGAACGACGAACGAACGACGAACGATCGATTGGGCAAAAATCGTTCGTAAAAAAAGTAACCAACGACGCCGACGAACGAGGATAGTCATTGGAAATGAACGACCGGACCGGCGGATCGGATTGGACGACGATCGTTGACCATCTATCGTGTGTATGGTCGTTCATTGATCGTCCATGGTCTGAGCACGCGCGATGAACGAACGTTCGCTCACTTCCTGTGGTGCATGTCACTTCCTGTATCGTTCAAACGATCGCATCTATCATGTGTACAATATCTACTAACGATCGTGTCGTTATCTGTATGTACAGGATCGGTGCTATACGATCGTTCGCAGATATCGTGCAGGATCGTTCGTCGTTCGTTTACCAACGATAATAATTGGAAGTGTGTACATAGCTTAAGAGATACTTGCTGGGCCTCTTCTAAATGATTGCAGCTGTGTCTGCAATCATTGAGAAGAGTGTGCAAACCCCAGGGCACTAATTAACCTGAATCGTAGTGGAATTGCAGAGTTTATCTGCTGTTCAGTTCCCACAGTCACATGACTGTGGGAACTTTGCCATCACAACTGTGACTGCGGGCGATCCCCGGGCACTAGCACTGGAGGTTTATTGGGGACAAGTTTCCCCATTCATCAAATCTAGTGCCCTGTGTTCACATCTAGTGCCCTGTGTTCACATCTAGTGCCCTGTGTTGGGAACTCTATCCAAGAACACATACAACTAGTAAATGGCTGCAATCTGATTGCTCTTGTAGTTCTTAATAGTCCCTAAAAATAACTTTGACTTCAATGGTGTTCGAATTTGTCATTTGATTACCCGAACAATATCTCACTATTCAATCGAATAGCTGTCGAATTGAATGGTGAGATATTCGACCAACACTACTCCTGATATACATTGAAATGGCTTATAGGTGTAAATTTCTGGCCTAAAGATAATCAATAATACATATTATTGATTACAAAACCTTAGCCTATTCACAAAACTGATCTGTGCACTTTCCTAAACTATTTTATCAAATTGCAAAGGTTGAAACAATCCAGGGAAATATATATTTTAGGTGTAAAGAGTTGATTATGATATTATTATTCCTTATTCCTTCCTTACCTGAACATCAACATCCTTGGATCTTTATGCTGTTGTTGGGTTTGTTGTTCTTCCTGTATATTCCTATCAAGGGACAGCTGCCCTGATTGTTGTGTACTTTGGGAGAATAAAAAGGCATTATTTGCTGATTTATTAATACACTAATGGCAATCTTCTTTGCAGCATTCTTCACTGACCTCAGTGATCCTCAGTGTTTTTTGTGCCTCAGTGATCCTCTGTGACCCTTGTATATCTGTGACCCATGTGCTCCAGCAACCATCCATGTTCATGTAACCTTCATGCTCTTTAGATTTTTGTGTCTTGTGTTCCTACTTCGCTGACTCTCCAGTTACTGACTACTTCTGGTAACTGTGCTTCCTGCCCTGGGGCCTGACGCCCACATGCAAAACCTACTTGTTTAGAATTATCTAAAGAAGGTATTTTGAATGCAAACGATTGGCAAATAATATTGCATAGATCTAAGGTCCGCATTTAGAGGAGAAATAGGGTAAAAATTCTGTGTGGAAACCGGATCTTTCCCTTGTTTAGAAATTATTACAAGAGGGGCTTGCAGCATTTCTGAAGGAAATGTACTTGCATTAGCTGCCTTGTAAAAAATTGTAAACATATGAGGTACTAACGTATCTTGGAAATGTTTTAGCAATTGCTGGGCAACCCATCTTCTCCAGCAATATATTTTTTTTACAGTTCAAGCATCCCATTGTATTTTGATCAGTGTAAATATAAAGAAAATATCTAATTCTTCATTATTTTTTCTATTATTTGTTCCTGGATTTTACATTAAAAATCCAAGCAATAAAAATTCAAACATAGGTAAACTCAAACATATCAGAAGAAAAACTGCAGCTTTAGGATTAGTTTTTCAAGATAATTAAAACTCCAGTAAGATATAAAATACAAATTGCAGATTAATGTTAATTACCGGTATTACATTGTTAAACCTTGTATTTACCTTCATAGATATGCCAAGCTTTTAAAAAATCCTACAGGGAGATTTTGTAGGTCAGTCAAGTATTTTAAAATGTATTAAAATTTGAACTTGTATGTGTATCAAGTTATGTGTTAACTAATACATTTTATTGTCCATCTTTCAACAAAACTGCGGTTCTCAGAAAATAAAATGTATTGTTGCACATAAGTGTGCACATCACAGATATGTCATTATTCTGATGACCTTTTCTTTACAGCATTATACTTATAAGAATACGTGTCCTAACAACATTCAGTTGTTTTTATTATTTTGAGCTAAAGAGTCTTTGAGACTCGTAGTTGCTATGTCCCTTTTCTATCATATTTATGATACTGGTAATATATGATTTGTATTTGTGATTGTAAATTAAATATTCATTTGTGAAAGTGACCACATAATACAAAGTTTAGCATGTCTAGAGATTGTAATGTGTCCTCATCTATTTTGCAGCAATTAGGTCTTCCATAGCCAATGAATCTCGCTGAAATCTGGTCTCATTTTTAGTAACTTCGGTACCTTACTGTTCTGACGGCACTGGCAAACAAGAGATAAAAAAACTTTTCTTTTGGAAAGAGAGAAACTGCACCAGCAAAGGACATTTCTGTGGTGTTATATTTGTGTGCTGATGAGGAGGCAAGTATTCCAGACTTTGGGTCCACTTCAAAGTTAAAAGCAACACATTTTGAGAGTTACATACATCCCCTTTTTTCAGGACTAACAAGTAAATAATGGTGTACAATCATAAGAATTAAATCATAACAGTAAGAAAACACAACTGTCAGTTATCTCAACAAATTTTAATCAGAAAAAAAGAAATGGGTTTACACACCATACCAATGGTAATTCTTGCAGGAACAGCTGGTTTGCTTGGGATTTTTACCAGTAGTGAACCTCCCTGGAGCTGCTGGTTTGCCTGGGTTTTTATAACAGTGGTGAACATCCCATGAGCTGCTGATTTGCCTGTGATTTTCTTCCATACATGGTTTGCCTAGGTTTTTTATTGTACAAGTGGTGATCCTCTCATGAGCTGCTGCTTTGTTTGGGTTCCCCAACCATACCATTGGTGACCCTCCCAGGTACTTGTTTTTTTTACCAGTGGTGACCCTCCCGGAGCTGCTAATTTACCTCATTTTTTGTTCCTGCACCAATGCTGACCCTTCTGGGAGCTGGTAATTTGTTTGGATTCCCCGACCATACTATTGTTGACTTGGATCTAAAAATTCAGTGATATATATAAGCAGAAGCAAAATTCATTTTAGAATGGATGACCCATAGTGAGCTGCAGCAGTCTGCCACAAGCTCAACCATAGTCGCATAATTTCTCACTCTGAGAATAAAAGCAGTGGGGACCCATTTTTTTGCATGCAGCTGTGGAAGCAGTGTGGTCAGACCAGAAGGTGTCAGCCAAACAATTTGACACCCTGTGTCTAAAATAAACCTTAGACTCCTTTCAAACTTGTGTTTAAAGACCACGCTGCTAGCCTCTCCCAGCTGCCTTTCTTCAACTACTATGTATTTAACCACAGCATAGACAGTTGGAGGAGGAAAAGCAATTGTGTGACCAGAAGCAAATTTACGCTTACAAGAACTGCACTTTGAATAAGCAGTTGGAAGTGCAATTGAGCCTGTATTAGAACATTGTGATCAAGAACCATAAGTCTTGTATGGCCCTTAACATTTGATCAGTAGAACTTCTAGTAAACTCCATGAACCCAAAGAAAAGGAAAGCAACAGCAGTCATAAAGTCCTGGTTAAAAATAGGCTAATTCTGCAGAGACACCCCTGTGCTGCTGTTATGTTAAAGCATGCCTTTCTGCAGAATACTTGTGTGCATAGTTTTTTTTTCACTAGAAATTAGTGGCCTTAGTAGAAAAGCCTAACATCTTGCAAGGGGGTCCCTTGCTTTCTATATAGAGACAAAGGTTTCTCTGCAGAGGTATGTCCTGTACCCTGCTGAGTCAGAGATAGAATTCACCAATAGGCAAAGGTATGCTAATTGAAAAGCTTTTACTCAGTAGGGGGCCTTTCAGACACAGGGGTGTAGTAAAAAAAAAGGAGAGGGGGAACCGTACTATCCATAGTGGGCGCGCATGCGCATCATTGTTATGTAAACATGCCCGCCCCACTACACCCCTGCCTATGTGTCACTCAAAGTGGAAGAAACTTCCCCCAGAGTGACTTTATGATACCAGAACCCGCCCACCCTCCCAATCATACAGGAGACATGGTCCACGGCTCTGGCCAGTGCACCTCCCTTCCTTCTCCTGACCCAGTGAAGGGGGGAGACGGGCCAGAGCTGTGGATCACCAAAGAATTCTTTGCAAAATAAGAGTGGACACACGTGCCCATTCCCGAAAAAAAAGTGAAGGCATGGTGTTCTCACCCGTGACCGCCCCAATATACCCCTGGTCAGACATCTGCAGATAGTCCACTAGTTCCTCAAGAAAGCAAAAGTCCTTCCCAATGGCACTTTTACCAAGGACAAACCTTTTCACCACTTTCCAAAGAATTGGCTGTACCTGTGACTTTGAACACTTTTAGTTTGATATATCTGGATTATATTTAGCTAATATGAAAGAAAAGTTCAATTGAGTCTGAGTTACCCCTATACAGTACATTACTCCAGTGTGTGTGAAGCCAGTTTTCTGTCTCTCAAAGGAATTTTACCACCACACCCATGAATTCAAATGTGAAATATCCTTAAATAAAAATGTAGAATGTTCTTTCACAAAAATGCTATTGGTGTTTCAATAGAAATACATCACAACAACAGCGTGAAAAACAGTACACATTTGAGTTACAACTTTTTTAAAAGACTCTTTAAACTGCTTGTTCTTTAAGGTATATATGAAAGGGTTGGCAATTGGAATTAGTATGATATATAGAAGAGAAAACAATTTGTCCTGCATTGGAGAATATGCCGACATGGGCCTAACATGGAGTGACAGAGAAGTTCCATAAAATATAAGAACAGAAGCTAAGTGGGACGCACATGTAAAAAACGCTTTACGTCTTCCATCTGCTGACCGAATATTTACAATGGTATAAATTATAAACACATAAGAGGACAATGTGAGTGTGAATGCACTCAAGCCTACAATGGCTCCTAATACATAGGTTGCAATCTCAATATGTAAAGTGTCACTACAGGAAAGTTTTAACAAAGGGGAAATGTCACAGAAAAAATGGTTGATTTGATGGGATGAACAAAATGACAAATTTGCTATAAAAATGCAATGTATTACTGGCTCCAAAGCTGCAGAGGTCCAGATACCAACCAAAAATAAAGCGCACTGTTTGAGATTAAGGAGCAGGGAATAATGAAGGGGGTGACAGATCGCCACATAACGGTCATACGCCATAACTGCCAAAAGTAAAAACTCAGTACAAGTGAAGTAGATAAAGAAATACATTTGAGTCATGCACTCTTGGAATGTCATGTTCTTCTGCTGACTAGAGAGCATGTACATAAGCTTTGGTAGAATGTTTGAAGTTGAACAAATGTCAATGACTGCTAAATTGCCCAGGAAGATGTACATAGGAGTATGTAAATGGGAGTCCAGAATAATACATGTGAAAACCATTATGTTTCCAAGTAAAATATTGACATACATGATCAAAAATGTTAAAAAGAGAGAATTCTCGTTTTTGTAAATGTCTGAGAAACAATGAATGGTAAAGTCTCTAAATTTAGATTTTAAAGTCTCATTAAACATCTCCATGCCAAAATATAAGGAATATACATGGTATTTTATAGTAGCATTCTAAGCAATATTTTTCTGATTTTGAGCTGCCTGTGACTATGAACAAGAAAACTTCTGCTTTTATTTTGCATATACCAGAAGTATACTGAAGATAATTTACAGGTAATTTAGTTTTGCTGTGAAAAAAAAAAATATCATTATGTTTCTAGAACAATAGGATATAAAGGAGCCTGGCCTCCACATTCTTTCTACACATTCAATAAACCACATGTTGCATGTTGTATGAAGATAAAAAGAATCAAGAGGAAGCATTCTTTTTATGGCTATAAAATCAGTATTCTGTAGGTAATATATATTCATTTTTTAACATTAAAATATATGTGGGGTTAGACAATCAATATTGGTAATGTAATTGTAAGTGCCATCTTTTTTTAACATATTAATAGAAAATAGCTGAATATTGGGGAACATGTGCAAAGAAGAGTATATATAGAAGATTGCATTGTCCGTGGAGTTCTAAATTACAGCACTTGGTATGTAAGCTGAATATAAATATCAACACTTAAAACACATGAAAAATGGATCAATAAAAGGTAACAATAAAATATTTAAGTGTTTCAAATCACTAGTTGCTTCAAGGAAGTTTTATTGCCTTGAGGATTTATGTCTAGTGTATGAGTAGGGTGTTACATTTAGTTTTAATCCTATATCATGTGTTATTGGTGGTCAACAGCTTTCCCAGTCTCATTTTGTAAACTATAAAACACCATGCTCTGTGTAATGATGTTAAGAAGGTATGATATGTTTTAGTCCAAAGATATGTTTTAGTCCAAAGATATGTTTTAAAAGATATGTTTTAAAGATAGGCTGAATTATTAAAGATCTCCAAGACTAGAGAAGGTAGAATATTATGGAAGAACCCGGGTGATCCAGCAAACCTGAAATGGATCTGGTCCGGAAATGGAAAATATTAGCCAAGTATTGGTAAATGATTTTTAAGAAATCCATTCCAGGTTTGGTGGATCACTGAATTTCACCTATGAGAAAAGTCTATCTTTTCCAATAAATTAGGCCCAATGAGTTTAAAGAAAGTTGGTATCCTAGGAAGGAAATGTGTTACTGACAAGATTTTTAGGTAGAAAGAAAGAAAAAAAAGTCATCTCAGTATTAGTAACCTGGAAGTTATTACCTCTTTATGTAGAGTTTAAATATACTTTAAAGATACTAAATTATTCATTCTAGAATTTTTAGAAAGTGCAATATATTTTATTTAATAGGAATTGGATGCTGAAATACAGAAATTGTAATTTCCTAGTCCAGTGAACCTTCAATCGGTGACAGTAGTCCATTTGTGCTTGTGAAGTTCCTGTTTATGTTTCCTCTGCACAGTCTAGGTGAATTAATTTAAAGCCTTATTTTAAATGCCCCAAATACATTTTTGTACTTTAAAAAAAAGTACACGCAATGGAACTAGTTCACATGGATATATTATTTTCCTGAAAAGAATAAAAAATGCAATGTTAGTAAAACTTACACAAGATACCAAAGCTTTGTATGTCACACAAAGGAAAATCTACTTGGAAGGCTTTATTAGCTTCATGATTCATGTAAAGGTATAAATTAGCCATTTACTACAGGGAATATAATGATAAAAAAGAATGTTGTTTTTATAATTACATCTCCCAAAGCTGCAAAACCAACTAAGTAAAAAGATTTTTTAAAACTTGTGTTTACATTCTTTTCATACATATTTAAATATTAGGTGATATTATATTAAAATAAAGTTTTAAAGTATTGTTTGGTAAGATGTGAAATGTAGCACTGTATTTAATATTTAAATAGCAAAATAAAAAATGGACATTCATGAACTAATAATTGGAAGATTTACTCTGAAATTGCATGCCTACGAAAATGTATAAAAAGTTAGACAAAATTCTATTATTATGCAGAGCTATATATATACTACCGTCATGAAACATCTACGAGGGGGTGCTGGGAAGTTCCTGGCTTTTCCCCCTTCCAGATGAAATAGAAAAATGAGTGTGGGGGCATATGACAGCCTAATATCATAGTATGCAACTGTGCAAATATCAGGTCTTTGTGATTCTTAAAACTGTTTTTTCTTTTATAGAGAAGCTGGGATGGCAGAGGCACAAACAAGTTTCATGTTATTGGAGTTACGGGCCATTATGAAATTTTTGTTTCTCCAGGGAAAGTCAGCAAAGGACATTCACGCTGGGATGTCACAAACACTGGAGAAGAAGTGTCCTTCCTACAGCACTGTCAAAACCTGGATATCTCGTTTCAAGACTGGGCATTCCACCGTTGAGGAAGAGCGCTGCAGTGGGTGCCCCCCAACCTCAACTGACCATAGCAACCTGCGATGCTGTCCATGAGCTGATTATTGAGGACGGGTGAATCTCTGCAAAAAAGATAGCCCAGATACTTGACATCTCATGGGAGCGTGTTGGGTTTGTTATCACCACTATCCTAGACATGCCCAAGCTTTCAGCGAAGTGGATGCCGAAATGTTTGAACAGTGATCAGAAGAAGGAACCAGTTGAAGCATCCAAAGCAGTTTTAGCCCATTTTGAAGTTGCGCAGGACTTTTTGGCTAGGTTAGTGAGGATGAAACCTGGCTCCACATCTATGATCTTTAAACCAAGGAACAGTCAAAGGAATGGCGCCACAGCGGGTCCCCATGGTCGAAGAAGTTCTGAATCCAGAAATCGGCCAAAAATGTCATGGCGTCCGTTTTCTGGGACAAAGACAGTATTCTGTTGGTGGATTACCTACCTCAGGGCTCTAGTATCAATGGACAGTAACATGCTAACCTCCTGGACCAGCTGAAGGAGTCAATTAAGATGAAATGCCGTGGAAAGTTGACCAAAGGGATCCATTTTTTTGCAGTAAAATGCACCTGCCCACACGTCAATCGTTGTGGCTGCCAAATTGAACACCTTGGGTTTCCAATTGATCCACCAACTTCCCCTACTCACCTGACCTGGCCCCTTTGGACTATTATCTGTTCCAGAATTTGAAGAAACACCTGAAGGGGCATTGTCAAAGATGCTGCTGAGAGCTGAATTGTGGCCCAACCAAAAGACTTTTATTTGAACGGTCTAGAAAAGCTGCAACTACGCTGTACCAAGTGCATCAGTCTCAGGGGGGATATGTTGAATAAATGTGTTATTTCATAACTCTGGCTCTCTTAATTCTGGGCAAAGCCAGGAACTTCTCAGCACCCCCTCCTAGATCAGCCATTCTCAACAAGGGTTCCTTCAGGGTTTCCTCAAATTGTGGCTGATTGTCCTTTTCCTATTTGATGATGCCTGCATAGTTCTGGGACTGACACCATTTACTAGAGCCAGCTACATGACTTTAATAATAGTTTTAGGTGTCTATGAAGCTGGTATTCTAGTCATTACTGTATGGGGCATTCCTTCCATTACCACAATGTAAGAGACTTTCATTCTTATTGGCTTTTAACACAATTGGTTTTAGCAGAGGTTCCACAAGTCCTGATAATTGAAAATAATTTGAGTCCCTACTTTTGTAGAATACAGTCTTGGGGACCCTTCCAGTGATTTTTTGAATTTTAATTGGAATACATAGGTAATCACACTCTGGATAGTTTGCATCCACTAGTGTTGGCGCTTGTTAAATTTTCTACATTTGATTTGCCTTATCACAAATATGGGCTGCCTTACCGGCTAAGAGTTGTGTTTAGGAGGTAGGAGCGGATGGCCAAGCCTAAATATTTTGAAGAAGTGGCATGGTTTTGCCTTTTAGAGTGGTCCACAATTTGGCCATATCTGCAGGTTTTTAAAGCTGTTGCAGAGGTATGTGTAAGTACCTTTGGGTGCCTTCACTTTATGCCTGTAGCTGATTTTCAATAACATTTTTCTAGATGTATAGTTTTCTAAATTCGTTGTTCCCCAACCTTTTGGACATTATGGACGGTTTAAATTTATAGATTCTGGACTGTGCATGTGCGGTAAGCTGTGTCACTCAAAGGGTAAGAAACTTCCCCCAGAGTGGCATCATGATGCCTGAACCCGCCCACTTTCCCATTGCTGGTCTGAGCCTGCGGTGGGAGAGTGGGTGGGTTGTGTCGAGAGACACCGGATACCTACACAGCATACAGGAGACATGGTCCACGGCTCTGGTGGGCGTGCCCCCTTCTCCAGACCCCGCTGGGGAGTGCACCGGCCAGAGCCGCGGATCTCAAGTTGGAGACCGCTGTCCTAAATGGATGCAAGACAATACATATTTTAAGATATTGTATAGTTTTAGCATATTTACATCTGTTTCCTGCTTTTATAAGTCTACAAAGAAATGCACATTTTATTTAAATCAGTTATTAACCACCTGGCCGTTAAGCCCGAGCATGTTCGGGGTAAAAACTTTTGCAATTTTCATTAACCCCGAGTTTTTCTCACCAGGTGGTTAAATGTAAACAAATGTTATATTGCAATCCGATTGTCATACATTGTATTACAATCGGATTACAACTGAAAGCAAATACTTACCCAGTGTCCGCAGCTCCTCCTGCAGAAATAAAAGATTTGCTATTGCTGCTGGCATCTGCAGTGAGATGTCAAGCACAATGCAGAAATCCTGCATTGTGCTGTGCATCTCTCCGGAGATGCCAGCAGCTTCCAGCGTCCATCGTCTCTGTCTGTGTCTGTGTGAGCTGGGCAGGGAAAT
>NC_092867.1:23219545-23224325 GCF_032062135.1 Pyxicephalus adspersus | reverse complement strand
TAGACCCTTGTTCGGACATATTTCTGTA
The DNA here is from genome assembly GCF_032062135.1 of Pyxicephalus adspersus. Lineage (NCBI taxonomy): Eukaryota > Metazoa > Chordata > Amphibia > Anura > Pyxicephalidae > Pyxicephalus > Pyxicephalus adspersus. The sequence goes on along the minus strand of NC_092867.1, from coordinate 23,224,297 downwards.
ACTTACAGGTCTAAAATGTAAAAAAAAAAATTTCATGAAAAACAGTGTAACGCTTTTGGTACAGAAATCTAGACATCAGTGTAATGCCCAGGAGGTTAAATGATTTATTTTCATCTGCTTGGAACAAAGAAATAATTTAACTAAAAAAAGAATAATTTCATATAAATGGTACATGTTCATTAAATATTGTTACATTAGGTAATAAAGATAATCAACATTAACAGTAAAAAAAGACCTCTTATGATAACACATATATGTTTTCCCATGATTTTGATATACAGTTCACAGATCTGATAGGGGATTCTCCATTGTATAAATAGGATTACAGTATAAATGTATTATCCTGATATGTCTAATAAACCGCTATAAAAAAAAATAAAAAAGCATTACACTTTTGCACATAGTATAGTATATAGTATATTTGGTGTCATAATTTTTATCTGCAAGTAGAAAATTCCCTTAAAACAAAACTTAACAAAAAAAGGCATAATTGAACAAGTATATATATATATATATATATATATATATATATATATATATACCATTTTTACAATCATATCAACATCCTAAATAATTTTTCATGTAAGGTTGTCATCGGAATTACAAATGTAATATTAACATTCTTGTGGCTTTGATTAATTTTTCAAAAGTTTCTTTAAACTGCTTATTCTTAAGGGTATAAATAACAGGATTAAGCATGGGAATTAATATTATGTAAAGAAGTGAAAAAAATTTATCATGCATTGGAGAGTACATTGATGTTGGTCTCATGTACAAGGACAGCGTGGTGCCGTAAAACAAAGCAACACAGGTCAAGTGGGATGCACAGGTAGAAAAAGTTGTATACCTTCTATTAACAGAGTGAATCTTCATAATGTTGACTATGATAAATACATAGGATACCAAAGTGAGCATGAATGTGCTGAAACCAACAAGTGCCCCAAAAATGTATGTTGTAAAGTTAACATGGGTGGTATCACTGCAGGAAAGCTTCAACAATGGGGAAACATCACAATAAAAATGATCAATGTAATTGGAAGAACAAAAAGACAAGTTGGCTACAAATATGGTAAATACAATTGGTTCCATAAAAGAGGTGATCCACACACAAGATAACATATAGGCACATTGCTTTGGATTCATCAGTGAAGAGTACTGTAATGGGTAGCAAATTGCCACATAACGATCATACCCCATCACTGCAAGAAGAATCATTTCACAACAAGCAAAAGTCAAGAAAAAATACATCTGCGCAATACAACTAATTAGAGATATTGTTTTGTGTTGGGTGTACAGCATGATTAGAAAGTTGGGTAGAATAGTTGAGGTGTAGGAAATGTCTAGAACAGAGAGGTTACTCAAGAAAATGTACATTGGGGTGTGTAGGCGAGAGTCCAATATAATTGCTATAAACACAATTATGTTCCCAAAAATAATATCAGCGTAAATAATGATAAATATTACAAAAAGAGGAATTTGAAGCCTTGGTAGATCAGAAAAGCATTGCAATGTGAACTGGACTGACTGAGACTCATTGCCTAATGGTACTTTATACATAGTCATATCTTCAAAATAAATGCAATGATAATATTTCTGTATTTATCATACTCTCATTTGAAACATGCCAAATGCAAAGGTATCCTCTATCAAGATGCATCCATTTTAGATTATACTTTGTTATATGTTTGCCCAATTACTAAAGTCTCTAAACAATATATAACATTTTATTATTGATGGAACATTTGCTTTAAAATCTGCAGCTTTGATTAAAATAATTGTCACAATTGGCATATCTCCTCATTGCCATTCATTTGCAAAAGTTGCTGGAGTGAATGCCCATAGACAGGAAGTAGCAGCACAGCAGAACCATTGAAAGTTTGCTGCAAAAGTTAAAAAAAAGGAAGGAAAAACAGTATTTTGTAATTTATTAGCAATTATTTCTATACAGTATTTTAGCAAAGTAAATAATAGTTTTGTTTTTTTTTTTTTTTATATATAGCTTTTAAAGTTTTAGTTTGCATCTACTAATCTACATCTAATAATAATTTATTGAAAAATTATCTTAACTGTAAGAGGTTTCAAAGAAATATACTGATCAAAATAAACAATGTTGTTATAGTACATTTCAAGCAGCTAATCTAATGATGTTACATTTCAGTTCACCTATTGATTTTGTTCACTTACAAACTCTACTCTAAAACCTTTTTCTAAAACTTTTCAGTTTGTTTCAGGAATGTTGCTCTTTCCAAATTCATTGCCTGTCTAAAAAAAACTCTACAAGCTTGTGGGGCAGTTATATGGGGTTGCTTCAGGTGGTCAGGTCTAAATTCAACAATGTTATGTGCCCAAAAAGGGGGTCAGCTGACTACCTGAAATTACTGAATGACCAGGTTTTTCCATTAGTTGATTTTTCTTCTCTGATGGCATGGGCATAATCCATTATGGCAATGCTAGGATTCATTGGGCTCAAATTGTGTAAGAGTGGTTCAGGGATCACGAGGTATCATTTTCCCATATGGATTGGCCACCACAGAGTGCAGACCTTATCCCCATTGGAAATTTTTGGGATTCACTGGAGAAGACTTTACACAGCAGTCTTGCTCTTCTATCATCAATACAGGGCGTTGGCAAAAAATAATGCAACTCCGAACAGTGAATGCATGCCACAAACAAGTTAAAGGACAACTTGTGATCTTTTGGTGCAGGCAGTTTATTTCTACTTTAATATGATGATAAAAAAGTGATCCCTCATTAGCCTATTTTTTCCGATACTCACATGAACTGCTGGGTGTTAACTCAAAGAAACCAAACCATCAAATGCTTTTACAAAAAAAAAAATCCAATTCACAAAAAGGATAGTAATACAGTAATAACAGAGAAGATAAAATTAGACAAGAAACAAAAGAAAATACAGGAAGAAAAACAATGAATATAATAACATATATATATATATATATATATATATATATAAAATAACATTCAATAACACATATATATATATATATATATAGCAATTCAACATTATTGTATCTAGTTAGACAACTGTGAGCACAAACCATAATATTCATTTTATCTTTATGTGAACAGATGCCAGATAAACTTCGTTCACTTACTATCTGGTAAAAATGAGAGGACATAAAGGTGTTTTCAGATGCAGACAGCCTCTATTTAAAGGAAAAAAATGATTAACATCATCACTGTAACACATAAATATGGTTTCAGTAAGGCCAAATTTTATAAGATATAGTAATTGAACATGAGGTAGCTGAGCGTATTCCCATCTCAGGAGAGTCTACATAAACAGCTCTGTAAAAATAATAATGAAAAGGTAAAACATAGTCACCTGACGTAAATAAATGATTTTAATGAGAATTTGCCAAGTCTCTGTGGTCAATGTTTATTTTTGAAGCACATTTTTAGTAACATTGAAAAGAAAAGGAAACTCTATGGAACAGCTCAAGGTATCCATAATTGAGACAATGAAATACCAATGCTCCAATAAATTCCAAATTAAAATAGGTTGACCTTAAATGTGTCTAAAACTTTATTATCAATATTTGTATACCAATATTTGGATTGCTATCTTTGTCTCTGATATGGAAATTTTGAGATGTCACCAGAACAGAAAGAAGGGGAAACTTCCATCTAACTATGACATTGTGCCACCACTTATAGGATATTTTCTTTTACTGCATGTGGGATCTCACCTAATACAATGGAAATAGTGTAAATAACCTAAGTGGGGGTTTCACCATTCCCGATGCTATACAAAATAGATTAAAAAAACATTTTGGCAGTATATGTACTTTATTAAGAAATAAATGAAGGACAATTGTTAAGATTTGTGCCCCAATGCCAACAAATTATGCCCAATGGTGGCAATGGCTGTAGGGTCCACTTTTAGAACATTCCACATTTTTGCTTTATTACAGCTACTTTACATTTTCTGGGTGAGCCCAGGCCTGAGATAATTTTGGTGTGTGGTGGGCACAATTACACTAACATGTACTGAGTACAGGATTTCTTAGGGGTCTGCCTTCTTCCTGCTGCACCACAACACCATCCCAAAGAAGGCCTACTGGTGATCCATATCCTCACAACTGGTGTCTGTGTAGCAGAGCTATGCAAATTGTAGGACAAAATACTCAGAAACTGGAAGAATAACAAAGCTGCCATTGCAGTTTGCTATTGCATGCATATAATTAGGTATTCTTTGCAAAGAAGTGAATTTTCACCACATTCACTAGGCTATGTGAATTGTATATTGCAAAGTGAATATTAGCACTACTTGCCCCTGAACTAAAGTTTACTTTGCCAAATGCATGGTTTATAAGGTGAAAATCAAATGCCAGCCATTAACTGTACACTTCAGGCAGCCAAATAACTCCTCATCACTTGTGTCCACTGTATAGAACTGGCTGTAAGATGGCAATAAAGGGAAAACATTGATCGGCATTCTTGTTGGCTGGTGCTTGTCACAGGTAGGTTTTTACTGCCCACTGTTTATGGAGCATGAACTAACCAAAGTTAGCTAATGCAACTATTGTTTGGTTTTTTTAGAACCTAAAGAACAGTAAATCAACCTTTTATATCTTAATATCTTGAGAGAATAGTGAAATCGGATATTAAAACAGGATAGAAACAGGATAGAGATAGAAACTGTAGGTTTGCTCTTAAATTGAATTTGTATGTACGTTGGAACAGGTACATTATTTTATAAATGCAATTAGGACAGATGTTAGTCTCAACATA
>NC_092867.1:23191428-23218947 GCF_032062135.1 Pyxicephalus adspersus | reverse complement strand
CCATCTATAGGTCTTCTAAAAGGAAAAGAAAAAATATTTCTCTTTCTGTATACCCTAGACCAGGGGTAGGCAAAGTTTTATGGCCACTAAACTATTTATGGGCTGGGCGGGAGCACACTAGGCCGCCCCCGACCTAATGGCTCCACCTACCACCAGGGAATTGCCGACCCCTGCTCTAGAATATTCCTCACTGAATTCCTAACCATTTGTATGAGTGTCCCAAGAGGTACTTCTGATGAGCTCAGAGGGAACCACTGTTTCTTACAGATAATTTATTTTAAATCAGGTGGAAAGCCACAAAGCTAGGTATTAGTAGTATTGTAAGGAATAATATGTTTGAAGTCTGTTAGTTAAGCAGAAAGCAGAGTGTGAGCATCAGTCACATTGTCATACTCTTACAGAAAGTTAAAAATAAATTGAAGTCCATGGCTGCAGTTTTTTTTGCAAAGCTTTTGAAAATTGTATTGTTACCAAAATTTCTGGGTGGGGTGGCCTCAGGAGAACATTTGGAAACATGTCCTACAAGAAGCCTCCCACTTCTGTCTTCCTCCTTTTAACTCATCCTATGCCTAATCCCCCTCCTACTCCACGCTCTACACTATCACAGCCCCTCTTAGCATTATTTCATTTTAATAATCCCTAACACTCCTGGGCTAGGCCTCACACCCTGTCATGTAGGCCCCATCTATAGGTCTTCTAAAAGGAAAAGAAAAAATATTTCTCTTTCTGTATACCCTAGACCAGGGGTAGGCAAAGTTTTATGGCCACTAAACTATATATGGGCTGGGCGGGAGCACACTAGGCCGCCCCCGACCTAATGGCTCCACCTACCACCAGGGAATTCCCCCTGAAGTGAAATTCCTCTCCTCTGTATGTATTGCAGAGGAGACGGATTTACCTTCAGGGAGCTTTCCCTAATTACTTTGGCAGAAGTATCAACGTCGGTCGTGGTAAATAGGGGAGCAACTTCAAGGGGGAGGCTCCGGAGCTCCAGCTGCTCCGGTAGTTCCTAGCGCCCCTGGCCAATCCGCTGGCAACCTGCGGCCCTGGAGCCACGGGTTGCCGGCCAGCATTAGGCCAGATCAGCCAGGGGGCGTTAGGCCAGAACGAACTACCGGCTAGGCCGTACCTGGCCTAAAAGCCGGAGTTTGCCGACCCCTGCTCTAGATTATTCCTCACTGAATTCCTAACCATTTGTATGAGTGTCCCAAGAGGTACTTCTGATAAGCTCAGAGGGAACCACTGTTTCTTACAGATAATTTATTTTAAATCAGGTGGTAAGCCACAAAGCTAGGTATTAGTAGTATTGTAAGGAATAATACGTTTGAAGTCTGTTAGTTAAGCAGAAAGCAGAGTGTGAGCATCGGTCACATTGCTCAATTTTCATCAAATTGTCATACTCTTACAGAAAGTTAAAAAAAAAATTAAAGTCCATGGCTGCAGTTTTTTTTGCAAAGCCCTTGAACATTGTTACCAAAATTTCTGGGTGGGGTGGCCAGTCAGGAGAACATTTGGAAACATGTCCTACAAGAAGCCTCCCACTTCTGTCTTCCTCCTTATAACTCGTCCTATGCCTACTCCCCCTCCTACCCCACGCTCTACACTATCACAGCCCCTCTTAGCATTATTTCATTTTAATAATCCCTAACACTCCTGGGCTAGGCCTCACACCCTGTCATGTAGGCCCTGCACCTAATTTCTTACAGCTACAAGCCTCTCTCTAAATCAAATGCATTGATAAGGTGAGCTGGAATGCTACTAAAAACTCACTGTGTTGGCCACCCTTCCATAAAAATGCAAAATATATAGGAAATATATAGGACCGCCTGGCACCTTGCCAACTGCTGAGCTGCGCCAACCACTGTGCTAGTTCCCAATGAACCAGTGTTTCAATAGAGGGCAGGTAGTAAAAAGGTTTTAGCACATGTTACCACAATACATGGCAACATGCATATCAAGAATGATGGGCACATAACTTTTTATTAAACTCTGCTCCTTCTCCCCCTCTGAAATATTTAGTTATAGAGTTCATGCATGACAGCCCAATCACTGGTGAAGTACCCCCTACACAGTTAAAGTAACAGGCAATACACCTGCAATGCAGTGCACTACAGCACACACACCATGATTTGTGTTGTGCCGTGTTAAAGATACAAGTGCAATTTATGAGCACATAGTGTGAAGGGGGTTTCCCTTATTAGGGCAATTACTTTTGACACATGTGTATGCCTAATCTGTTTGGAAATCATGATTCATTATTATACATTTAGTGGCTTTTGACATCAATTGTCCTTCAATATGTGGGAACATTATTGGTTAATACCTGAAGCCTTAATTTGCATGACAATGCTGGCTTCTGCTCTGCATACATTTACCTTAGCATCATCATGGTAGTGGGTATGATATAATTTCAGCTTCTGGGGGGTTATGTGGATGAAATTGAACTAATACACATCTGATAGGTTTGGTGTTCTTTTGCTGATACACATCTGGGAGGAAAGGTCCTCTGGTGCTAAAAATTGGCACTGAGCAGAGGTGGACTGACGAGGGGCTGATCAGCTCTAGGTACCTCCTCTTTTTAATTTGGGCCAGTACTAAGGGTGTAACAGGGCCCTGGTTTATTCCTACCTATAGATTCATATCTAATACAGATTTTTTTTAGGGACAAACGCTCATCCCTGACTAGTAAAAAGAGAATGCAAGATCAAACTTTTTAGCTGCTACTACTGCTTTCCATTTAAAAGTCATCGGTTTTTGAATACAAAGTTGTCACATGTACATCAAAAAGAAATGATTTACCCAGCTTGAGGAGTTTATGCTTTTCTAGCTTCCCAGCTAGCATAATTTCCTGGTAAGTCACTGAAAGTAGAAATCTTTAATAAATAGACATAGCTCTTTTAAAACTGGACATTTTACAGGCTAAGCATGGCCAAGCAGTGGATTTTCCGTAGAGTGAAGCATGGCATGACGGTGTCTTTGTGGAAGCTGACAATGTTCTAACAGTTTTTTCGTTATTATAATATGGGTACAATGTATCCATGGTTTTTAAAAATGTGCTATCCCTGTATGAAACTAGGTGCTTATGACAATAGTGGGAGCAATGAGTAAAAGAAGACACTTAGACCACTGTGACTATTTATTCCATTGGCATCCATCCATTTTTATGAAGCAAAAGAATATATAATCTCTGTTGGAGATATTGGTCCATGTTCTTTTCCGAATAGAACAGACACAAGCCTTTTTGTCAGTGCAGCCTAAAATATTTTTAACTCCTGGGATAGTTAGCATGAGATGTGGTCAGGTGTTACATATATAAAATAAATTAAAAATATAGCCACCCTCTGATCTTAACCTCAAAACATGTTTTTAAAAATAGTAGACTTTATCCATCTAAAACAACAGCAGTGATGATATTTGGAAATGTATTCACTCATCCCTGCACCCCATCTGACCAACGATTCCAACACCCTTTTATTGTGGTTTGGCAGTTGCTGCACAGCCATCTCAGAATCCTGACCTGGAAAATGGATGGAGTGTTTAGCTCACCCATTCCATTCGACAGTTTGTCTAGGTGCCATATTTCAGTAAGGGATGTCACAAATGAGCATTAAATGTCAATACAGCTATCATATTTCACATTACATGTCATGAGGCGTGTCATTTGGCATAAAGTGGTGTCATATTTCATATCGGGGCATAGGATGTTATTTTTCATATAAGGGTGTAATTTGTCACATAGAGGTATCACATTTCACATCGGGTTGTCATACAGTTGGGTCCATAAATATTTGGACAGATACAACTTTTTTCTAATTTTGGTTCTGTACATTACCACAATTTATTTCAAATGAAACAACTGAGATGCAGTTGAACTGCAAACTTTCAGCTTTAATTCAGTGGGTTGAACAAAAAGATTGCATAAAAAAGTGAGGAACTAAAGCCTTTTTTACACAATCACATCATTTCAGGGGCTCAAAAGTAATTGGACAAATTAAAAAGCTGAAATAAAATGTTTATTTTTAATACTTGGTTGCTGGCAATGGCGGCCTGTGGTCTTGAACTCATGGACATCACCAGATGCTGGGTTTCTTCCTTTTTAATGCTCTGCCAGGCCTTTACTGCTGCGGCTTTCAGTTGCTGTTTGTTTGTGGGCCTTTCTGCCTGAAGCTTAGTCTTCAACAAGAGAAATGCATGCTCAAATGGGTTCAGATCAGGTGACTGACTTGGCCATTCAAGAATATTTCACTTCCTTGCTTTAATAAACTCCTGGGTTGCTTTGGCTGTGTTTTGGGTCATTGTCCATCTGTATTATGAAACGCCTCCCAATCCATGTGACTGCATTTATCTGGATTTGAGCAGACAGTATGTCTCTGAACATCTCAGAATTCAGTTGGCTGCTTCTGTCCTGTCACATCATGGATAAACACTAGTGTCCCAGTGCCATGGCAGCCATGCACGCCCAAGCCATCACACTGCCTCTGCCATGTTTTACAGATGATGTGGTATGCTTTAGATCATGAGCTATTCCACGTCTTCTCCATACTTTTTTCTTGCCATCATTCTGGCAAAGGTTGATCTTGGTTTCATCTGTCCAAAGAATGTTTTTCCAGAACTGTGCTGGCGTTTGCAGTTCAACTACATCTGAGTTGTTTCATTTAAAATTAATTGTTGTAATGTACAGAACCAAAATTCGAAAAAAGTTGTCTCTGTCCAAATATTTATGGACCTAACTGTATGTCATAGTATGTCACATAGCAGGATTTGAACTCAATTTTTTTCATTCTTTTGCCTAAGTTCTTATCCTCTGAGCTTTAACCTTTGTTTTTCTATGTATCTAGATAGACGTTTTGTACTCAGAGTTGTAACTTTTTGTCATATTACATATGTTGGCCAAAACCTACATAGGAACAATATTCATGTCATTTTAAAAGTGAATGATTAATCCAATGCAAGAAAAAAAATATCTATGCTAAGGTTCAAGCAAAAGGGTGAGTGAACCCTGATGTGAATAGAAACTCTTTATAAACATTGAGAGAATGGTAGGCTCTAAAGGGCATTTCCATCCCCATACTGGGCCATGGAAGGGAGGTATATTTGCCCAATATTTCCTCTCCTGTGTTATGTAGCAGGTGGAAGACTCTCACCTGTGAGGTAATTAATGAAGCAGCACTGAGGGTGGGGATATAACAGAGCCAGGAACTCAGTCAGTCTCTCTCTGCCTGGGGACACAGAAAGTTGGTCTTTGTGGATGAATGCAAACCTGAGTAGAAGGTTGCTGAAAGCTTTGTTTTAAGCTGACAGGGAGAAGCCCTCCAGCTGATAGACAGGAACGTTGGATGTATAGTAAGTGCCGGACAGGCAAGGTTTTTGTTTGCTGTTTTTGTTATTTTATCTGCAACCTTCAAATAAACCTGGCTGCAAGTCAGCTTAAAACTGATACCTCGGTATATGATCTGAATTGGATGAAACAGACAAGTGTCCTTTGACCCCAGCAAAGGCGATCCTGAGCTTAACCCGTCACAGTACCTTTATTCACATTTGTCAGTGTTTAACAGACATGGGACCATTCTGCGACTTTTTAGCAACATTTACCAGCAATTTTGCAGAAGCCATCAGACAAAGTTTACCATCCCAGACCTCCCACCGCATGGCATGGGGTAATCCGCCACTAACCAAGGTTTTAGGTATTGCTTGTTTGACTTATGATGCAGTGATGTACATTAAATGGGGACGTCAGCCAAATAATGAACCCTACGTGACCAAGCTGATGGAAGTCAATGTTTTTAGGTTTGCATTAGATATAAAATAATTAAAATATAATATGTCATTTTGTACTGTAATATAAAAATAACACAAATGGAGCACACCACAACATTCTTCCACTATTCTGGATCACCAAATGACCAACCTGTATTAGTGGGTACTGCAGTCCCTAAAACAGAGGCTCTTTACTTCTAGAATATACTGCTTAGAAGCCTGGTTGTTTTAGGCATTTGGATAAATGTGGAAAAGGCTGAAAACAAAGTGTTACATGTCATTTACTCAAAAAAAAAAAGCATTTGGGTTCAGACCCTGGGCAAATCTGTACAGAGTCCAGGAAAGGGAGACACTGCACTTATCTCAGTCCAATTTTACATGTAACAGTCAGACCTGAGCACAGCTGAATTTGATGTATGTGTGCAGCATCTATCCACAAACAGTATTTAGGTACACCTGCGGGTATGAATTCACTGATGTGTGGAACATTCACTCTTCAATTACTTTACAAAACATGAAACCAAACACGTTTATTCAATTTTCTTTATTTACATGAAATGATACAGAGCCTTCATACAAATATTCTGGGGGAATAGGCCATGTCCAGTTGTTCATGTGCAGTCCATGGCACACCCCAGACAGCTTTCAGAGCCCCATCCCACCGGCAATACAGAATATTACAGCACAGTCTACATTCCTTTTTTTTTGGGGGGGGGGGGGGGTATTCTAGGACCCTCAGTGACTGTCCAGTGATACATTGGGAGGACAATAAGCACACTATTGAGGGTATTTGGGATAAAGGAACATTATGAGGGTGCTTGAAAAATAGGGTTCACCATCAAATACACCTGAAACACATTGAATATGCCCTCCTACAAAGCATTCACCACCTCGAGATGAAGGGAGCTGCCATTTATAGACCCCTTTTATGGAATTCTGATTGGCTGGATGTAATGCTGAGCTTTTGGTGCCAATAGTGTCGGCGTCACGCCTGAACCAATCATGCAGGTAATGGGTTGAACACCTATTATTATTATTAAACAGTATTTATATAGCACCATCATATTACGCAGCACTGTACAAAGTCAATAGTCAGGTGACTAACTGTCCCTCAAAGGGCGCGCAATCTAATACCTCTACCTCAGTCATATGTCTTTAATACAGTCTAGGGTCAATTTTGGGGGTAGTCAACTAACCTAACTGCATGTTTTTGGGATGTGGGAAGTAAACCTCATTCCTAGGTCAGGGATTGATAATGATCAGAACACCAACTGGACAAGCTGAAAGTGAACTTCCCAGGACATGTTAGAAAAGAATTACTTCTAAAACAATAATTTGTTTATAGCATATATACAGGCTCTTGAAGTAAGATGAAATCTACTGAAATAAGACTGCAAATACAAATCTTCAGTATGGCTGTGATATTGCTGGGTGACATGGAAGTACAGGGAGGGGACCAGTGAATGAACAGTGTTGTACAATTGTACATCAGAGAGATGGGAGCACAGGGAGCACAGCACATGTGACTGGGGGGGGGGGGGGCACTGGTATTGCTGCGTTATATGGAGGTGAATTTTATAATAAAGAATTATAATAAAATTTATTTTATAATAAAATTATAATAAAGAATTTTATTAGAAAATTAGAAAATGTATCCAATATTAGCATAATGATGGTCTCCATGTAAAGGGTCTCTTGTGCAGGAAAGCCAACAACCAATGTACAGGGACCAGTACCCCAACTATTTATCCCTTAAATAGTACTGAATTTTTATAGAAGTTTATCCCTTCCCACTCAGTGGGAACTCGTTCAAAATTATTTTATATGCACTGTATCTCCATTCTTTATAAATGGTTCCATTAGGTAATGTACTGCACAGGACAAACCATGTATGTTGGGATAATCTGCATTGTTATAGGGTTGCATTCATTTGTGGTGAAGTTATAAAATGAACATTTACACAATAACTTTTTTAATTGTGAATTTCCCCTAAAATTTAAAAGAGAAATCTTACACATTACATAGAACTACCCCATCTACATTTTCAGTTACTGGTAGGCACAGACCACCGACTGCACAATGGGATATCAGCCTCATGTCATGTTGATTATGAAGCTGCATTTTTTGCTTTTGTCCCCATTTCAGGATCTTCCTCACTTCCTGCCACAATTATCTGAGATCCATACATGCAGAGCCACGACAATGACACCCATGGACAATATTGCCCAGATGTTAAATATTAAAGGAATACATTTTATTATTGTTGTTTTATTGGTTTTTCGATAATTGGCAGAGATGAGTATCTTGTATGTAATAGGTCTAGTTATTTCAAGTATTGTATGTTCTGGCACCTGCAATCATATGATGGTCATCCAGGAGCCAAACAGCAAAATTAGGATGAAGGTTGAGTGAGAATGGGCTCAATTACATCATTGGGGTGGTCACTGTATGTGGAAAGGATTAAACCCTGAAATGGATATGGGCTAGGAGACATTAATCACTATTGATTTGTATTTCCACTTCTATTTTCACATCAATTATTTTATTTGCGTATTTATGTTTTAGTTGTTGGTTGTCTAACCCGATCTCATCCAGTGAGGACATGTTTATCTAACATTTTTATTCTGACATTTACCATGCGTTCTTTGACTATCTACAGTTAATGCCTATATACATGTTGCACATTATTCTCACTGCCCAATATTAGATATATCAGACTTCATCATCAGAACCTGGGTCTGATAGCACAAAACATTGCTAATGGTCATTATCACACCCCGCCCCACCTCACTATACTATATAACCCAGCCTATGTAGTTTAGTTCTTGTTTGGTGGAGGTTGTTATGCAGCATATGAGAGAAAAAAATATTAAAATAATCATGGTCTCAGTGAGAGGGAGATTGGACGCTGAGGGGGCAAGCAAACATTTTTCTCCCATGTACCATGTCCCTCACCAGCCCATCTCTTCTTCCTTCATCTCTCTGGCTTCCCTCTTAGACACATTTCCCTAGTGATCATTTTCTTTTTGATCTTTCAGCTACCAATCTGCACACCTAAATGAACACTGCCTGATATGTACAAAGCATCTAGCTTTCTGATGTAAATGGTGGCCAGTGGTTGGTAGGGGACAGTGCAACCTGCACAACTGCTGAACATCAACCTTACTCCTGACCCCCTACACTCGTGTTGTGCTGTATAGTGCCACACCACACACACACATTGTATACTTGTGATCACTGTGTCCCTTCTCTTGACCAATGTGTTCCTTGTCTTAACAGTTGCTGTGTTGTCCCCAACTATAATAAAGATTTTCTTCTTTAAGGTATAGTATACTTGCTGTTCCTTCCCAATCACTAACCTAGAATGAGGACACCGTTCAGGTGCTCAGCCCATTATCTGCCTAACTGGTTCAGGTGTTGTGTCCATGTATGAAATCAGTGTGAAACCAATGGATTTAAATGGGACAAGTGTGTTATTAGCTCTAGTATAAAATATCATTCTTCTCTGAATTGTATCAGTATTTGATGTATAGACAATGCTGATTGGCTGGATGTAATGCTGATCACACCTGAACCAGGTATGCAGATAATGAGTTGAACACCTATGTGATCATTCTGGGTCAGTGATTGAGAAGGATAACCAGACATGCTGGAACTGATACAACCAGGGCAGACATGGCAGCTCATATCTCTCCTTGTTCAGGTTTTTGTTGGGGGGAATTTCCTTTCCTGTCTTGAAAATAGATGATTGAGTGTTAAAGCCCCCCATGATCCAGTCATAAAACAATGAGCCAATAAAGTGTGTACACAATTTATTGTGATGAATACAGGGGGTATTGGGGCTCTGGGTGACACTTACCTGAGGACACATTGTATTACATAAGTGTATAAATCCATCTTTTGTCTGATATGGGAGAGTGGATAAAATACATCAGGGACAGGAGTGTCTATAGGATAATATATATTACTGTTACCTTAATGGAATAAATACACCTTGCATCAAATTGACCCTTAAGCCCTAGTTTCCTTAGTCAAGACTTTATTCGTCACATCAAGTTATGCCCGCCTTGTGTTAACCCATACTTTGCACCTCAGTAGCTCTTTATCTCACATTTCATCCCATTTAGCCCCTACTTAGTGGCTATTTTCTTTGTTATCCCAATTAGTGCCCAATAAAGCTGTTTTCACCCTGCAAGCCCATACTTTATGCCTGATGGGCCTTTGTTGCACCTGTTTTGCTTACTATTAGTAACTAATTTTTTGCTTTGTAAACCCCCTTCTTGGCACCCCACTGGTGCCCCAGTAGCTTCTGCTTTTTGCTTAACTCTTGAACCCCAACAAGTACCATGTAGGCTGCCTATTTAGAAACTGTTTTTACTTATTTCTCCTTTGGCCCTTTAGTTTGCCTTATTAATCCTAAATTTGCACATCATTAGCCCCTTCTTTATACACTTTACGCCTGTACTTTGCACCCCATTACCTACAAATATCTTATTATTTGTGACACATTAGTTCATACTAATTTGCTGCATCCCTTGTGCTCCTCCTGTAACCTGTTTTAGCCCCTACTGTGAACCACATTAACTTAATTTGGTGCCCTTTCTTTGTGCTTTGTTATGTGCTTTGTTATCCTCTAATTTATGAATCTAAGAATCCTTAGGTGCTACTTTCTAACCTGGAAACATCTACTTTTAGCATTTTTTGGAGCATCAGTTTGTTTCTTTATTTGGCTTTATTTATGGCCTATTGTCCACCTTCATATTTTGCCTCATTTTATTTACTTTACTTTGTGGCCTGTTAACCAGTAATGTTTGCCTTGTTCCCCTTTAGCCCTAATGTTCACTGGTAGGACCCTTTGGTTTCCTATACTGCTGTTGGTGCTTAGTTTGCACCCTTTTAGCACCCTGCTAGCCCATATTTTGGATTGAATTTTAATGCAATATGCCCCTTTGTTGTATTCATTGAGACACCAGCACCCTATTGATTTGTTCCACAGTCACATATTAACCCATATTTTGTGACCACTGAAAAGTCTAATAGAAACAATAATTAAATTATTCGATGTAATTATAAAATTAACATTTGTCCTGAAGTTTCTATGTTTTTGTTGGTTGTGACTCAATAATAGAGTACTTAGTGGATTTTGTTTGCCAGGTCTGTAGTGTAACCTCAGGCTCTATTTATCCATCACTTGTTAAGTCACATCCACCAAATAGATGAGACAATAATGACATGTTTGCAAGATTTGCTGCATTGTGTCCTCTGACTATTCTTTTTTCTATGTGTGTCCCCAGGTCTCCCTTTCTCTATGTATTTCCTTCCATAACCGGATCTCTGGACTCCCTAGTAAGGCAAGTTGTATTGTAAGAGGGGAATATGCTCTGCTTCTGGTTATGTGGGTATAGTCTGCTGATTGCTGATCCCTGCATTATTTCTGGATTCAGCATCACACATACCTCTCTCCTGGACATATTACACCCTAACTTCTATTCTATACACTTTGCCCCTGCAGCCCCTGTCATGCCTTCTGAACTCCTCTTTTACACACTTTACATATGCTGCACCTGTCATGCCCTTCTGAACCTCACTCTTACACACCCTGCACATACCGAATTTTGAATCAACCCACTGATGATCCTATCGCCACACTCCACAAATATTCTGGACAGAGACTGCTCTGCTTCTGGTGCCAGCTCGCAAAACCTGTCCCACTGAAAATGAGATAACGCATCAGACAAAACATTGTGAACCCCTGGAATGTGTTGCACAAACATGAAAATGTTATACTGCAAACAGTAAAACAGGAAACGCACCTTCTTGTTTGCCAGCTCCACTCCCCATAGGTCCACTGCCACTACAATGGGGAAAAGTTCCAGAACCACACTGTGTTCCTGGATACCTCTATCCAGGAAAACAGGACTCCTGTGAGAAACTCTTTCCAAGAACACATGCAACTAGTAAAGAGCTGCAAGAGCAATCAGCTCTGCTCCCCTAATTGGTTTCGCAGGTCCCAAGGTCCCAAAAATTCAGTCTCGCCAGACAAATTTACAAAGACTGTTCTCGCCTACATGTTTGGTAAGTGAGACTGACCCAATTTGCTGCGAGACCAAATTTAATAAATTCACTCGCTCATCCCTAATGACCGATTCCACCTCTGAGACCGTTCTCACCACCCACTTTAAAAATGAGCTAAACTTCTCGAACAAATCGCAAGAAATAGAGCACCTCATGAGTAAACGGTCAACAAAATTCTTACCCTTATACCCAACAACCTAAAGCTTTCTTTTTAGGAGGTTTTTAGGAGCAACCGAAAGACAGCTTCAATATTTGCCTTAGCCAGCAATGCCCCTGGCCCATACCACCTGACCCAATTATTCGCCTCATCAAAGGAGGTGTAAGCCACTGCACAAAATTCAGGGTCAATACCATCATTCACCGAACCCCTGGAGGAAAGGAGAAATGATGTATTAATAGGAACTTACCTACCTCCTTCTTAGGAACAATCCCCAGCGGAGACACCATCAAGTCTGGCAGCGGAGGCTCAAACGTGCCACTCATCCCAAACTCACCTCTTTTTACAACTTTTCCCACACCACATAAGGATGTTGCAACGCTTACTTACAAGGACAAGGATTCAAGCGACGCTGCCTCTGTTCACTCTCCTCCCTCCACCCCCTCACTTTTCTTCAAATTAAATTGCTCTAAGGGTAAAAGTAAAAATAAGCCTACAAGCTCATCCTTCCAAATCTTCTCGCAGACATCCTCCCAGCACCCAAAGGCCCCTTAAAATAATTATACACTCTCCCACTGACTCACTACCTGAAACGCCACCCCCCCCTCCCTACACCAAATCCAATTTTTGCCCCGGCAACTGCACCACCACACAGCCCCCCTCTTGTTCTCCTATCCCCCCCACACACACCCCCATTCCCATCCAACCTGTGCATTACCTCTTTCAGGCCTTTTAAAACCACTGCGACTCCTCCCTGCTCCCCCCATGCCTCATAACACCCCCCTTGCAATGACCCCTTGCCTGCTCTCCCCTCCCAATACCCACCATCTCCCCACCCCCCCTGCTCCTCTAAACCCCACTGCTGACTCACATCAAAAACATCAACCAACTAATTTCTTAGACACTCTGCATACACTTTCCCTGTTACTCTTACCCAGGCTTTACATGCTGCCTCTGTCGCACTCTATGAACTCTTCACTTACACACTCTTCACATACTGCCCCTGTCACACACTCTTCACATACTGCCCCTGTCACACACTCTGAATTCCACTCTTATACGGGCTATACATGCTGCCCCTGTCAAACCTTCTGAACTCCTCTCTTGCATAGACTGTACAGGCAGACCCTGTCACACCCTCTGCAAATACTTCTCCTGTCGTCACACCCTATGAACTGGATTTTTAGACACCCTGCTCATACTGCCCCGTTACATCCTCGGAACTCCCTCTTTTACACACCCTGCACACACTGCCACAGTTGCGCTCTATGAACTCCTCTCATAGACACCCTGCACATACTGCTCCTGTAACACCCTCTGAACCCTTTTCTTGCAAACCTTGCATATACTGCACAAGTTACACCCTATGAACTGCTCTCATACACACCATGCACATACTGACCAGTCACACCCTCAGAACTCCTATTTTTTACACCCTGCACACACTGTCCCAGTGGCACCCTATGATCTCCTCTCTTACACACACACTGCACATACTGCCCCTGTCACATCCCCTAAACTGCTCACTTACAAACCTTTCACATTCGGCTCCCCTCGCACCCTAGGAACTGCTTTCTTCCACACCTTACACATTCTGCACCAATTGCACCCTGTAATATTCTCTTACACACCCCACACATACTGCCCCTGTCACACCCCAGTGAACTCCTCCCTTACACACCGTGCACATACTGCTCATGTCGTAACTTCTGAACTCCTCTCTGGCACACCATGCACAATATGCCCTTGTCACAACCTTTGAACGTCTTTCTTAGACACCTTGCACATACTGCTCATGTCACACCCTATGAACCCTACTGCCCATGTCACACCCTATGAACTCTTCTACTGCAAATGCTGCACATACTGCTCCTGTCACACCCTCTGAACTTTTCTATTACACATTCTGCACATATTGCCCCTGTTGCACTCTATGAACTCCTCTTTTACACACTCTGCACATACTGCCCCTGTCAATCCCTCAGAGATCTCTGTTCCTGTAACTCATTTTGTACTTTACTTTCACACCTTACACATACTACCCCTGTCACATGCTATGAACTCCTCTCTTCCACGCCCTGCACATTCTGCCCCTTTCACACCCTTCTCACACAGAAAGACATAAATTCCTTTCTTACACACCATGCACTAACTGCTCCAGTCAAACACGTGATCTCCTTTTTTACACAACCTGCACATTTTACCTCTGTCACACCCTAAAGAATCCTTTCTTACACACCCTGTACATACAGCCCCTATCACACGTTATAATCTCCTCTCCTACACACCCTGCACATACTACCCCTGTCAATCCCTCTGAGCTCTTCTCTTGCAAATGCTGTCCCTGTCACTCCCTTTGTACTTTTCTTACACACGATGCACAGGTTATGAACACCTCTCTTACGCACCGTGCAAACACTACCACTGTCACACCCTCTCAACTGCTCTCTTACACACCCTGCACATAATTACCCTGTCCTATGCTCTGGACTCCTCTTTTACACTTCCTGCACATACTGCCACTGTCAAATCCTCTAAACTCATCTTACACACACTGTACATACTTCCCCTGTCACACCCACTCAACTCTTCTCTTACAATATCTGGACATACTGCCCCTGTCAAACCCTATGAACTCCTCTCTTACACACCCTGCACATACTTCCCCTGTCACATCCTCTGAATCCTTCTCTTGCATATGCTGTCCCTGTCACTTTTCTTACGCACCCTGCACATACTGCCCTTATCAAACACTCTGAACTCATCCCTTACACACTCCAATTATAATGCTCCTGTCACACCCTATCTTACTAACTCCTCTCTTACACACCCTGTACATACTGCCCGTCACACCCTCTCAACTCTTTCTTACACACCCTGTACATTCTGCCCCTGTCACACCCTATAAACTCCTTTCTTACACACCCTACACATTCTCCCCCCCCCCCCCCCTCTAGACCGAGGGCGCCCACACTTTTTTAGTGTGCAAGCTACTTTTTAAATGACCAAGTCAAAATAATCTACCAACAATAAAAATGATAGATAGATAGATAGATAGATAGATAGATAGATAGATAGATAGATAGATAGATAGATAGATAGTGACTAAGTATGACACAGAAATGACTGAAGGTAATGAGAGATTGAATGGCAGAATATTGCACTACTAGACTAAAGTGATAGGAAAGCTACAGCTCACCTGTCATAGGAGAATGATTGATTTGCTGCACAAAAAAAAGAACTGCTAACCAGCACTGCTCACCTCAGTCTGCCCTCTCTGCCTCCTTCCCCACTGTTAAATAGAGCCTTCTCACACAGAAAGACATCCCCAGCATCCCTATAGATGTGCAGCCGGCTGCTGCTTAACAGCAGGGAGGGGTAAGACAGGGCTCTGCGATCGATCTAGGTTGCCCTTGCAATCGACTGGAGGATCGCAATCAACGTTTTGGGCACCCCTGCTCTAGACTCCTCTTTGCACATACTGCCCCTGTCAAACCCTATAAGCGCCTCTCTTACACGCTCTGCACATACTTCCCATCACACCCTCTAATTTCTTGCAGATGCTTCCCTTGATACTCCTATTGAACTTTTCTTACCAACCCTGCACATACTGCCCCGGTCAGACCCTCTGAACTCTTTTCTTACACACCTCGATTATAATGCTCCTGTCACACCCTATAAAATCCATTCTTACCCAACTATGGTTCCATGTCATATCTAAATGCCTGCTGATGTTGCTTGAATCCTAATTTCCCTTGAAAGGGGAGCTTTAGGTATATTAAAATGTTAAGTTAAAAGTGGGGGACTCTTGTGGCTAAATCCTTCTAAAATTTTATTGCTGCAGCACCATCACAAGATAAGAAGGACTATACCTTTCATACCATGCTACCCTGTCACACATATCTGGCTACTTACCTTCTGTGAACCCTTGTTTCTCAGGAACGGGGAGATGTAGGGCCAAGAAAATTTAGCAGTAAGAACATGTACCCCTTGGCTACCTGTCACATGAATTCCATTTCTCTGAAGTATCCATTGCAGAGATTCTTGGTTTGTCCTTTCTTTTATTTGGTGCATGTATGTTACAGTAACTAGAAATATTTCAATTTAGTTTCATTATAAATTAAAACTATTCTAGTTCCAAACATACATCTTTAATGTTTGTTTGCATTGTGGCCCTCAAGTTTTATATTTATTTATGTCAACAGCAACCCCCAGATGAAAAAAGGTTCGGCACCACTGCCCTAGACAGTATGAAGCATGTATGTTGTTAGCCGCCAAGTGCATAACTTCACATTTCTCAATGGTAAATGTCATTTGCTTCTTGGTTGCGCAATCAAACTGTACATCCAGACCTGCTTGAAGATCATAGCGATCCTGTAAAGATTTAATTCTATTACAGTGTCATCTGCAAACTCAGAAATGGCACTTTTAATCCCAAGCTCTATATTATTTATAAAGATGTTAAACAGTAAAGGCCCCAACACTGAACCTTGGGGTACACCACTAATATCCTTGGATCATTCAGAGAATGAATCGTTAATCATTACTCTATGAATGCAGTCTTGAAGCCAGTTCTCAATTTATTTAGAGATTGGCTTTTTTAAACCTTAAGACCATAACTTACATGTTACCCATCTGTGGGGGACTCTGTCAAATGCTTTAGCAAAGTTCAAATATACTATATCAACTGCTTCTCCACTGTCTACCTGTTTAGTTCCTCATAAAAAGAGAGTAAGTTTGTTTGACAACTATGGTCCTCAACTAATGCTGACTATCCCTTATTATTATTTTCTAGCAGAATCTATGTGTTTCTTTATTAAACTCTCTAGGACCTTTCCAACTATTGCCGTTAAACTTACTGGTCTATAGTTACTTGGTAATGACTTGTCTCCCTTTTTGAAGATAGGAACCACATTGGCCTTACGCTAATCCATTTGTATCAAGCCAGTGATTAAAGAGTAAAAACAAAGGTTTTGAAATTACTGAGCTTAGCTCTTTGAGGATATGTGGATGTAATATATCTGGTCCTGGTGTTTTGTCAACTTTAATTTTTTTTTTCAATAGATTTTTTTCATTAAATAGAAAATGTGAAATTTACATAACAACTGAATTTGAACAGCAAAGTATCATTTAAACATAAAAAACAAATCAGGTTTACAGAAAATTTCCTGAATTAACAGCAACTAAACATATCTCCAAATATCTTGGCAGTCTGTGTTGCTTGACCTGTCAAACACTTGAGAAACAAACTAATGAGAAAAGGAGGAAGTTTGGGTGGGGGGCTGGAGGAAGACTATCCATATCCAGAAGAAGACTGAGCGGAGGTACAATATGCGATCCAAGGACCCCAGGTGAGTTCAAAGGCATGTGGGGTATCCTTAATAGTACGGGTGAGCTTGTTATTCACTATTATCTAATTTAATTTCACAGATATAGGGGCCATCAGTATTGATGGTGACTTCCAGGCCTGGGCCAGTGTGATACTATCCGCTAGGGTCAGATAATTACAAAATTTCCTTGTGTATTTCGGCAAAGGTTTTATTAATTTTGCTCAGTAGAGTGCATTCCAGGCTGAGAGAAGTTTGTACCAGGAGGGTGAGAAGGTCAAATACCTTTCTCTAGAATTCTTGTGCCGGCCAGCAAGATAACCAGATATGCTCCACGTCCCCTCTCCCTTCGCATCCCCTGAAACAAAGGGTAAAGGAACCAGGGAAACATTTGGCTATCTTGGTGGGGGCTAGGTATCAGCATAGCATTACCTTGTAGTTCAATTCAACTAAGTTCACCTTATGTGAGACTTTAAAAGTATTTCAGGCTATTTCGGTCCACTCCTCTAAGTCTCATAATTAATTCATATCTGTTTCCCAGGCTTTCATATAGGGTAGTTTTGAGTAAGGTCATACAGGTACTTTTGAATACCATTTTGCAGTATGGGGGAGGACTCTGAGAGAGTTTAGAGTTTATAAAAGAGCAGAGCTGTGACCAGCAAAAACAATCGGAACAGGGAAGATCTTTATTTTTAACTAAATGACTAAAACTCAGTGTGTGCCTTCCTGATATGAGGTCTCCATCTCTCTGAAACCCGTGGCTATTCCACAAACCAATGTTGTGGCATTCCTGGTGGAAATTCAGCATTCCCCCAGAGTGGAGAAAGAGGTGCATAAGCTGAGCTAACATCTGGATGGCTAACATCTGGATGACTCTGTCCCAAAGTGATTTGTGAGTACTGTAGGGATGAGCAAAAAATCTTGGGTCTCACGTGGTTAGTTATCTACAAGAGGGAAGCAATTTTTGTCTCTGAATGAGGCTGAGCCTCTATATCCACTTACTGGGGCTGTTGGAACAATAAAGTAGTACAGGGGAGTTTCAAAATCTGCACAGCCCCAAGGTAGAGCCTAAAATTAGATACTCCCAAACCCCCCTTTTTACTTTAGGGGAGAGCATGGTTGTACGATTGATGCGACTCTCTTTATGACCCCAGATGAATTCCATGACCCTGGTTTGGAACAGATCAAGTGACCTTCGTGGGATCGATATAGAGAATGTTCTGAACAGATTTAGGACCCTAGGAAGCTCATTCATTTTTCAGATCCAAGAATATTTGTTTGAATATGGCACCATGGTTCATGTTATCTAGATCTTGAGGACTAGAGGTGAGTTTTATCCCTAGATAGGGTAAGGCAGCTGTTAAGAATAGTAATTAGTGGTGATGTGATGTACATTAGGATGTCGTCTGTGAAAAGGGCATGTTTTTGTTAAAGCCTCCCCCCCCCCCCCCGCATATGATCCCTCTAACATCTGGGCAGGTGCATATTGTTATCGCAAATGGTTCACTCGCCAGTGTAAACAGCAGGGGTGATGGGGGCAGCTTTGCCTGGTGCCCTTTTTGATGGAGACTTGCCCCCCAAGTAGACTTTTGCTTTAGGAGGTAAAGTACCCAGAGTTTGCAGAAAGGTACCTCCAATATAAATTTGACTCAATATGTAAAATAGATAATCTTCTACCTTTCTTTTTGCTATGTGTCTTGTAGCCCCGGATGGTGAGTATTAGTTTGTATATTTCTCATTTCTCACCTTCAAACCTTTCCCTCACCTACAGGTCCCACAATGAGCAGAGAACCATCAAGAGAGTCTCTTGGAGCCCCATGATATAACAGAGCAAAATTATCCGGCTCTGTGGTCACATTCCAATCCTCATCTGCAGCGATATTATCAGATGATTTAATAATGATGAACTCCAGCTAAGTTTGTTTTGGATGGTGTGTAATAATACATATATACTATGTGATCTGCATGCCCACTGGGGAGTTTCCTCCAATTCTTCTCCCTGTGGCGACTATACTCTTCTCCTGCATATGTTTTCTGCTGCCATACCCTGTGCACTCCTCTCTTACACATTCTTCCCTGTAACTATACATATAGTGCCCACTGTCCTCACCCTTGCACTGCTCTCTTATGTATACTGGTTCCCATACCCTTAATCCTCCTCTCCTACACTTACCTAGTGAAAAACAAATTATAGAAAATATCATTTTCATTGTGATTTATGCTTTACATCCCCTGTATGACATGTCCCACCTCGGTAGTCAGTAATGAAGGATTGTATTTTGTATTTCAGAATGAACAATCACAAAGCAAGACACAAAGAAAAAGGAACTGTGGTGAATTGTCACCTACTGTAAATTCACCCTGCCTGATGAGGGGGTAGAATATGGTAAGCTCCGATAAAACTGTCTGGTGTCAGAGCTTTTAGTGGCATGTTTGTTGAAGATTGTAAGCTCCTTGTTGTTTTTTCAAGACATGTCACATTTTGTGTCAAGTAGTGGGGTTAGTTTTATGGTGGACAGCCAATCTGGTGCCATCCTGTGGATTCAGAAGAACACCTTTCCAGTAGTGGTGCTGTATATCTGGCAGCGAGAAGGCTTCAGCAATGACATTGAGGATGGATTCACTGCAATATATTACCTTCTTGTCTGGGGTGGTTGGGGATATTACAAAGTGGAAGTAGAGCACAAGTAAGCAATGTGAGTAAATATGGTACAATTCCTGCTAATAAGACCCAATAAAGAGTGGCGATTTTCCTATTACTGTTGTATCCATTTCTCTGTTTGTCTGTGATTGTGACTTCTTACATTATCATTATCTGTATTATCCATAATGCTTCTTTCACTGAGCTTAGATTCTCTTCCCATTGTAAACACACTTCACTATATTTCTATACAAAAGAAATCTATTTGGCATTTGTCTGAAAGCCTAAAACTTCTCCATTTAAATGCAGGTTTTTAAGGTGAGTTTGGGGGCTAAATCTCACTCGGAGCCCCGTACATATAGGCAGCTATATTTCACTGTGTGCCAGGATAACCGGTTACTCCACTGATGAAGAGTTATTGATAGTGAAAGCTGTTGTTTTTATAGTTTTTGTCTGTGATTGAGAAGCCAAAGCTGTTTTTGCATTTTTTATTTCTAGTCTGTGCATTCCTGAAGTAGGACAAGCATTACTTTATAGTATGTGTAAAGTGGTTGTAGCTCAGTGGTTAACTGTGTGGACTGGCCTGCTGGAGACCTGAGTTCGAATCCCTGAGCAAGCCACCTTTGTAGGCCTGAGTCCTGGGCTGTGCCTGAACCCCTCTGTGGTGAATAATGTTTCCACTACAGTGACATGACAGTGGTTCCACTGTCAGGGTGTATGTATGTGTATATATATATATATATATATATATATATTATAGTGAGGCCTTAAAAAAAAACCTAAGTCCTGCTTTTTGAATGGGCTGCCCCACTAAGACAGCCCATTTTTATTGTAGTTGTTGCAATGATATCACAGACTATGGACCAGAAGAGGCGGGGTGTCCACAACCTATTGTGCTGCCCACAGGTGTTACAGGAGCCTCAGTGGCCTGGGACTGGAGCGGACTGGTGGGTTGTCCATGGCCTCCAAGCTTTCACTCAGTGATTTGAGCATGGGGTCTACAGGATCCGAGGGACTATGGTGCTTCCAACACTGAGTGAGTCATATCTGCCTAATTCACTTAGAGATTGGAACCTGAGACGTCTCTGTGCATCAGAGTGATATTCGGCTGCCCAACTCACTCAGATTTGACCTGGGGGACTACAGGATTCGAACTCAAGTTTACGGTGCCCTTGTTACTGCTCTTATCCACTGAGCTACTTGCTTCCTCTTGTTTGTTACTCCTCTGTTCCTTCTCCTATTTCAGAAGTGGAAAGTCTTAAATTGGGCAAGAAATTAAAAAAAAAAGGCAAGAGTGGGAATTGAACCTGCAACCTCAAATCATCATTGGGCCACTAGCTGACTGCTAAACCCCTACACCAGAGCTTTGCTTGGTGTTTAGCAGTCAGCCTCTTCTATTTTTCACAGATTTGAGAAATCAATGACTTTTACTAATGAAACTTTTGTTCTATGACATACATGACAATATTTGGGGTGAGCTGTCTTATCCAGGTGAGTGAAATGTGGAACATTTTTTCTTCCTAATAGGTTAGCAGCCAACTCATTAATCATCAATTTGATCACTGTATGGTACTAGTCAATGATGAGGGTGATTCATGGTGTTGGAGAGAGCCCTGGCTCCATGATAGGCCACCATAGCTGCTACGAGGATTTAGGGGGCGGATGAGACTCATTGTTCTCAATCTCAGTGACATAGCTGATGCCAGGATTCTGGCTGAGACTCATCGTACTCAGTGGCATAGCCGATACCAGGATTCTGAATGATACTCATTCTACTCAGTGGCGTAGCTGTTACTAGGATTCTGGATGAGACTCATCATTTTCACTCTACGTGCCATAGCTGATACAGGATTTAGGGTGTGTATGAGACTCATCGTTCTCAATCTCATTAAATGTTCATGTTTGTACGTTGTATTTTATGATGTTGGTAGCTCAGGGCAGGATTTAATTTCGGAATCTGCTGTTCAGTTGAGTGGATGATGACTTCCAATGCAGTTTTAATTTTTCATACATTGGGCAGTGGTTCGGGGCAGTTAGTACATAGCCTGTAGAGTGCTAGAATTGGATGATGAGGTCCATGACTCATCTGTGAATTTTCCCAAGCTTGGACACATTTTTTTTGTTATATTAACACTGATTTACTAAAGAAGATCAGACTCTTAAGTTCAATTATTAAAAACCTCTGCTCCATTTTGATTCTGTTAAAGAGGAAATCTATCTGATGGTGACTTTGAACAAGATTTACTTCAATTTCTAATTTAGGTAACAGCACTCTTATTAAGATCTGAGTGTAACCTCCCCTGTGCTGGAAACATTGTACAAACCTGCATTACACAAGCTGGTTTCCCCTTTGTTCAGTGTCTAGAAGTAGACACTCACTTTTCATTTCGTTGTGATCAAGTTAAGCTATACCAAGATATGCAGTGACACACATGGGGGTATTGTATTGCACTGCACTTATCACAGGTACAAGGTAATGAAGACAAGACTGGGTGTCTAAGAGGTGTAGCATACAAAGCAATATCAGCACACAAGGCAGTGCAGAGCAGTATAAATTTATTGGCACAGCACAGGCATTAACATTTCAGGACCACACAAGAACATTTTATCATAACAGACTAAACATCCACTGCTTGCTACCACCTGGGGTGATGGGGTCCTTAGGAACCATGGACTGTCATGTGAAAAAAACAAGAAACAGAAGAGATAAAAAGATTTATTTACAGATGACCTTATATAGGAAAAAGCAAATTTAAATGAGAGTTATGATTTGTTGCCCCATGCAAGCTCACATAATTGGCTGCTGATATGTTTGTACAGGATCATATCTCATGTATCAGATTATTTAATGTTTTCAAGAAAAGGTATTTGTCATCCAGGTTCAATGAAACCCAAAACGCACTGGGAGTTGCATTAGGGATCAGAACCTGCTACAATGTCATGATCACGGTCCACAGGGCTGATCACGGTCCACAGGGCTGATCACAACCAAGGAGGGATTACCTAAAATGACAAAATTCATATTTTATGTGGGACAATCTAAAACAGGAAACAAAATTTCCCCTGTATTATCTGCCCTCCCTCAGAGGGAGTTCCTAGGCAGCAAACAGTTTCAGGGGCACAACGAGATAAAGGGGTGCTATATGGATCCCTGCCTACATCACTCTAAACCATGTAACACTCATTACAGCAGAGACATAACAATGCCATAGACTGTACAACAACTGAGAGGAGCAGTGGTATGTGCAACCATGGAATCCTTCTACTCCTTCAATAAGTTTATTCATGTCATTGGAGCCATCATTGATATTTATTATGAAGCCCTTCATGGAGCTAATATGAAGAAATTTATTTTCTGTATGATTAGATTTACCTTTTAGATGGAGATAGGAGGCAGGGTGACCTTGTAACCATTTTGGGTTAGGACCCCCACAACTGAAGGGCAGAGAAAGGGAAGAGGTTTGTGTTAGGTGTGCATTGGGCTCAGTATAACAATTCTATATAGATTCCCCCTTACCTCCTATGTGATTACATCAGGAAAGGGGAAAATCAGATTTCATCTTACTGGTAGTTCTTTTTCTAATGTACTGTGCATTACAGAAACAACAAATTAATTTCTAAAACCTGTTAAGAAAAGGTCATTTTGTCAAGTGGTTGAAAATTAAAAAAGAATCAAAAGAAAATGTGACCCCCTAACCTCTACAGCTACGAGTGTCACCTAAGCCTTATGCTTTGTTTAGGCACTTTAGGATTGGAACCTGACCCCACAGTTGAATTATTCTGCTCTGTTACATCATGGAGCTCCAAGAGACCCTTTCTGATGGTTATCTGCCTATTTGTGGGACCTGTAGGAGAGGGAAAGGTTTAGGGCAGTGAGAAACACACACATCGATACCTACCATCAAAGGTCTCAAGACACATTGCAGGAGAAAAGAGAAGGCAGAAGATCCATGGCAAGTATGAGAGGACACAGAGGAGGTACATGAAGACCCACAGAAAAAGCAAAGCAGTAAGAAAAAGGGAGATACACAATTATTATTAGCTTTATTTAGGCCGTTCCTTTCCCAGGTAAAACTGAGATGAATGGTGCCAAATCCCCACTCCCAACATTCCAGTGTATTGGCACTGATTCAAGTTCCCACTGATCACGGTTCCCAAATATATGCATGTGTGTGTGTGTGTATATATATATATATATATATACACACACACACACACACATATATATACACAAAGTGTACTGGTGGCTAGATCTGTAAGTCACATCTAGCCACCAGTTCCAACTTCATCCACCAGTCTGCAAAGGAATTTTCTTTTAATTGTGATTTGGCAGGTGCTGTCCAACCATCACTGAATCCAGACCTAGAAACTAAATGGAGTGTGTGGTCCACCCATTCCTTCCAACAACTTGGGGCCTTAATTACAAATAAAGAAATAAAGGCTTGTAAATCTGCAGCTTCACAAAATGATACCAGCCTTATCTATGACCTCTCTTTTCCAGGTACAACTGAAATGAATGATGCCAAATAGCCACTACCTCCCAACACTATATTAAAAAAAAAAAAATTATATATATATATATATATATATATATATATATATGAAATATACACATATTTACATTTTAACATTGATTGGCACTAATCCCGGCAACCCAAATATTACAATTTGCATATTGTAATATTTAGAAATATTTGATAAGTGTAGAATGTGCTCTGTTTGGGGGTGCCTTATTTTCAAAGAAGTACCAATGGATCTTAAAAAAGGGTAAGGTTTATTTACAGCTTAGGATATTATATACAATTCAGTTACAAGAGGAAGGGAAGAAGGTAAAGGGTATATAGGAAGGGGGCAGAAAGGGGTCTAGCTTTATCTATAGCACATGGTGGTTCTCTCTCACACCCACATACACACCAGGGTTTTCTCTTCTTAAACCACACCCCTGTACAAGTCCAGAGCAAATCACATTGTTGATTCATCCTTGGTGAAGTCTTGATCAAGAGGTCACACAGATTGTCTTTGTCCCAGGCTTGGGATTGCTGACACAGACCCCTGCCCCATCCAAGAAGACTGAAGCAATAGTAAACTGGTTTGGGCAGGAACTACCTCCAGGTATTCAAACTAACCAAGGTGTTACTGATCCTCATGGAAGATCAATCAAATTGTCTCTGTTAAGCAATCTTTGATGACTGTTTTAGGGACGACTGCATCTGTCTCCAGAGATAATGAGGCTTGTTTTCAAGGAGGCATTCCTACTCCTATTCATTAAACTTTTGATCATTTCCAACAATAAGGAATAAAAAAAAACTATTTCTAATATATACTCAAATATAGAAATCTTGAAAAAAGAAACCCAGACCCCCACCCACCCCCAACGGTATTCCCGATCATGGCTTAGGGTGAAATTTCTTTACAGATAATGGTAACCCCGAGCTACACTCGGGGTGGAATTAAGGATTTACCTGGTCCTTACAAGCCTGCAGCGTCCTCCAGCAATGCCGGCTTGGCATCTAGGTTCACTTTGTGATGCCCAGCTGGCATCGGTGTCCCGTTGGTGATGCCCAGCATCTGCCTTCCCTGAGGATGTTGATGTAGGCTATTCTGATGCCATGCTGGGAGAGCATGGGGAGGCCTACAGATCCAACTTGCAAAATAAAGATCCATGCATCGCTCCCTTGAAATGGTTTATTTGGTCAGCAGCAGATGCCTGCACTTTAATAACACCCAGCGCTATCTCACTGCAATGGTGACTGCAGTAACACAGAAAGTACACTGTTTGATAAGGTAAACTAATAAAATGGTTACAAACTACAATGCAACAATACCAGGTCAGAACATATCTGAAATTCTGTTTTCAATACATTTGAAAAGGCAGAGAAAGGGGGAAATTGCCACCTTGCATCAATACATAAAAAACTAATACATTAAACCTAAAAAAAATCATCACAGATCAAAGAGGTACACTGTTTTCAGCAAAAAGTTTCAGACATCCAGGGTACAGATAAACAAGTATTTGCTTTTCAATCAAACTATATTTTACAGGAATAGAAAACATTTATAGAGGCAACATGTCATAGAGGGGGTTACATGTCACATAGTGGTGTCTTCACATAGGTGCATCACATATTATTACGGGTGTCATTTGTCACAAATGGGCATCAAATGTCAATACAGATATATTTCACACAGAGGCCATGTCATGAGGAGTGTCATATGTCATAAAATGGTGTTAAAAAGGGGTATCATTTTTCATAGAGGTGCATAGTTACATAGTAGGTTAGGTTGAAAAAAGACATAAGTCCACCAAGTTCAGATGGGATGTCATTTAAGGGTATCATATGTCACACTGGGGTATCACATGTCACTACACGTATCATATTTCACATAGGGTTGTCATATGTCACAAAGGTGCATTACATTTTCAAAGGGGTGTTGTATGTACCAAAGAGGTGTTATATGTCTTATATGGACACCAGATGTCATTGCGGGTGTCATATCACATTTCATAAGGGTATCATATCATGGAAGGGCATTTCAAGTGTCCCATGTGGTGTCACATGTCAAAGAGGAGTATCACACATAATTACAGGTGCCATATTTCACATAGTGGCATAATATGTCATAACGGGTGCCATCATTCTCATTTGTCATTACATGGCATAGGGGGTTGTCATATGTAACATAGGGGTGTAATTTTTCACAGACGGTCATCAAATGTCTTTACAGGTGTAATATGTCACATAGGGGTATCAGATATGTCATATTTCTCAAACTGCCTTGCGTCCCTAACCCCTTCCCTCTCCAAAATCACCTCCCCCGAAGCTGCCACCATGTTAAACCACTCTCTTTCCTTGGCTTTGGATAATGTTGCCTCTGCCACCTTCTGCTACTACCGCCCTGCCAACCCCAGACCCTGGCACAACAATCACACCAAACAGCTACAAAAGACTGTTCATGCAGCTGAGCACAAGTGGAGAAAAACTCGCCTCAGCGCTGACGACATGGACTACAACACAGCTTTAACACAGAGCTCACTGTCACCAAGCAAAATTATTTTTCCGCAGTCATTTCCTCTCAAGCATCCAACCCACGCAACCTCCTCTACAATTGACTCCCTCCTAAACCCTAGACATGACGTCTCTGCCCACCAAGCCACTCCAACCATACCCTCCCCTTCCACCTGTAAATCATCATTGGCCTCCCTCAGCCCTATTACTGTGGACCAAGTCTTATCTCATCATCTCCATCTACTACCTGTCCACTTGACCCAATTCCCTCTGATCTACGCCTTTACATTCCTCCACCCGGGCCCCTGCCCTAACTGAACTATTCAACCTCTTGCTTTCTACTGGTAAATACCCCTCAGCTTTTAAACATGTCATAAGTCTCCCTATCCTATAGAAACCCTCACTGGACCCCTCCCTACCCTCTAACTACCGCCCTATCTCCCTTCTCCCATATATCTCCAAACTTCTTGAACGCCTTGTCTACAAAAGACTCACCGATTACCTGAGCACCAACTCTCTCCTTGACCCCCTCCAGTCTGGTTTTAGAGCTGCCCA
>NC_092867.1:23137802-23190808 GCF_032062135.1 Pyxicephalus adspersus | reverse complement strand
GCCCTCTCATTTACCCCCCATATTCAGAACATTTCCAGGTCCTGTCACTTTCACCTACGCAACATCTCCAAAATCCGCCCCTTCCTATCCCCAGAGACCACCAAATCCCTTGTACATGCTCTTATCTCTCGTCTGGACTACTGTAACCTCCTCCTCTCTGGTATTCCACTAACACGACTCTCTCCTCTACAATCCATTATGAATGTTGCAGCCAGACTCATCCAACCTTCCCACTGCTCCTCTTCTGCTGCATCTCTTTGCAGATCTCTACCACTGGCTTCCATTTCACCTTAGAATCAAATTCAAGCTCCTGTGCTTTGCCTTCAAATCTCTACACAGTTATTATGCCACTTACATTTCTGACCTGGTAAAAAGTGTTCCCCCAACCACTCTCTCTGCTCCTCCAATGACCTACTACTGACTTCCTCACTCATAACCTCATCACACGCACGGTTACAAGACTTCTCTAGGGCTGCCCCAACTCTCTGGAATGGTATTCCTTCCATCACTACATTTGCATTAGATATAAAATATCATATAGTACACATACAGAGCCTATGTCCACAACAAATAAAACCATATGAATGCTTCAAGCAAGGTTGAGTGGTGCAATACAGTACTATCAATCTAGATGTACCACTACAACAATCCACTATTCTAGATCACTAAATTACCAACCTGTAATAGTGACTATTGTAGTCCCTAAAACAAAGGCTCTTTATTTATTGAATACACTGCTTAGAAGCCAGTTCATTTTAAGGATTTGTGTAAAAGTGAAAAAAACTGAGAACAAAGAGTTACATATAATTTACTCAAGAAAAGCATTTGGGTTGTGACTTTGGGAAAATCTGTACAAATAGCAGTCAGACCTGAGCACAGCTGAATTTGATGTATGTGTGCAGCATCTATCCATATATTTATGTACACCTGCAGTGTATGAATTCACTGATAGGTGGAACATTCACTCTTCAATGACTTTACAAAATATGAAACCAAACAAACATGTTTATTCAATGTCCTTTATTTCCAATAAATTGTACAGAACCTTAATACAAATATTCTAGGGGAATGGGCCGTGTCCAGTTGTTCACGTGCAATCCATGGCAGACCCCAGACAGCTTTCAGAACCCCATTTTACAGCACAGTCAACATTCCTTGTATTTGGGAATTCTAGGACCCTTAGTGACTGTCCAGTAATACATGGGGAGGGCAGCAGAAATACACACAACATTGAGGGTATTTGGGATAAAGAGACATTATGAGGGTGCCTGAGAAATAGGGGGTCAATGTCCAATATATCTGACACACATTGAATAATCCCTCCTACAGGGCACCCACCACTTCAAGATGAAAGGAGCTGCCATTGGTGGACCCCTTTTATAAAATGCAGATTGGCTGGATGTAATGCTGATTTTTTGGTGTCAGTATCACGCCTGAACAAATTATGCAGATAATGGCCCTGATTTAATAAAGTTCTCCAAGGCTGGAGAGAATACACTTTCATCAGGAAAGCTAAGCAATTGAGCAAACCCAAAAATAGATTTCCTAAAATCAAGCTATTTGTTAGCAAAATATTTAAATTTGGGGTTTGCTGGATCATCCAGCTTCACTGATGAAAGTGTATTCTCTCTAGTCTTGGACTTTAATAAATCCGGGGTAAACACTTGAGCTGTATCCTCATTTTCGTCAGTGATTGAGAATGATCAGAACACCAAGCAGACAACCTGGATCTTATACAACCAGGGCAGACATAGCAGCTCATATTTTCTGTGAGAGACAACTAGGACACTAATTTTTCAGGACATGTTAGAAAAGTGTTGTTTCTAACACAATCATTGGTTTATATCATATATACAGACTCTGGAACTGTGCACATTTACACCATTAAACTTATTGTATTGTGAATTGCCCCTAAAATTTTATGGAATCTTACACATTACACAGAACTACCCCATCTACAATTTTAGCACATTACTGGTAAGCACAGACCACCGACTGCACAATGAGAGATCAACCTCATGTCACGACAATTACGAAGCTGCTATAGCCACAAGTTGGATTGTGGATTTTTGCTTTTGTCCCCATATCAGGATCTTCCTCATTTCCTGCCACTATTATCTGAGATCCATACATGCAGAGCCGCCACAATGATACCAAAGGACAATACTGCCCATATATTAAAGGAATACATTTTAATATTGTTGTTTTATTAGTTTTTCAATATTTGTCAGAGATGAGTATCTTGTATGTAATAGGTCTAGTTATTTTAAGTATTGTTCAAACACCTGCAATCATTTGATGGTCACCCAGGAGCCAAATAACAGAATTAAACCAACACCAATTCTTAGCAGGAATAATTTAGCACTTACCTTTTAGGTGCCAGGTTGAAGATCAATTAGGAAATATTTTAATGTAATCTCCTTGATCTGTCATTGTCTGTCAGTAAGCAGAATACAGCAAAAAAAATGTTGGCAAAGCTCATAATGGAATGTAAACAATTGTCCTGGTCCAAATATATTTACACATTACCAATCAAGACAATAAAATTACCAACCTAAACCATACAGAACGAAATTATAGGAAGCAGAGCACCAGCCACAAGAAGTTCTCCCAGTGTTACAGCACATAGACATGGATAAAAAAAAATGTATGGCAATAGTAAAACCCCCCAGCTAACCATAAACTAAAAGACAATCAGAAGACAGGATGTCTGTGACCTAGGTGCCTGTGCCAAATGTGAATGCAGTTATTGTGCATTTATGCTGAGTCTTAAATGTTCACTTACTGTATTCAGTTCATACCAGTGTTTATCCACTCTGGCTGTTGGGGAACATAAAGTACATCTTTTATTTGTATATACAGACTGTGTTCATCTGCATTGTGGCAGGTAAAAATTCCTTGCCCAATTCCTTCAGCAACAATACTTCCATCTGCAAGAAAAATTGTTTCTTTGTTATTCGGATCAAGCTCTGCAAAGAAGTTTCTGTGGTTTGTCATGTGACTTGTTGCTCCTGAATCTATATACCAGTTCTGAGCTAGATGAGTGTTTGTCACTTTAAATATTCCGTGCCACTGCTCTGTCATTTACTGTAGCTCTTACTGTGCGTTTAGAACTTCTTGAACATTTTGCTTTTTGCTCCATATTGAATAATCTTTCTTAACCCCCCTGGCAGTATGAATAATAAGTATTTTTAAATGATAAGCATCCTCCAGCGATGCCTGACATCTGTGAAGCCAGGGGATGCCCGACCGGCATCTGCGTCCCCTGGCCTCATGTCCCCAACGTTTGCATGCAAGGGATGCAGATGCTCACAGGAAGATGCCATGGGCACCGTTTACCAGGTAAGCTTTTTAAACCCCCCGGCAATTCCATCCCCAGTGTTGCTTGGGGGTTACCGCTTTTGGTACTGAAAATTAACCCCCAGCCACACTCGGCAATACCGCCAGGGAGGTTAAAGTGTCCTGGTTTCTTGTATCTTGCATCTGTGGACTTAAAGTGGAACAAAACTAAAAACAAAAAAAATTACTTACCCATGATCTCGCAGGTCCCTCGAAGGCGCTGGTCCTTTCCACGATCGGCTCCCACGTTGTCCAGGAATTCCTCCTAAATTCCAGCGCAGAGGACGTGCTGGGCGCCGCCATCTACACTTCTGTCTTCTTCTTGCAGGATGCGTGAAGTAGGTATCCAGGGAAGCTCTGCACTCCCAATAAGTCTTAAGACATAAAGGGGTGGTGCTGCAAAAAAACAAAAACAAAATTTTTACCTAACATAGAAGTGTTGTCTACCCTTCTGTGTAATGTACAAAATGTTGAGCTTAGGTACGCTCTAAGGACCGTCTCACAATAACTCTCTGCATAATTAATCGCTTGCTCCTTTTTGCACCTATATTCATCTGAGTCATCATGAGTCTGTTTTTGACAAATTGTAGCATTAGTTCAGTTTTAGGCCTTGTTTGTAAAGCATTATTCAGTGGACTGCATGAGTCAGGTAAACTGCATAGTAATATGGTTGACAGGTGGCTGTCTTTTATATCCTCTCTAATTGCCCTGAGCTGTGCCACAACCTCCAGCATTGTATGGATATGCTTCTGCATATCCTTTCCTGTGCCTAGTCTCAATTGGTATAATTTCCTTAGTATGAGAAGCTTACTGTTGGATCTTTCATGCATTCTACATGCCTTTAGCATTGTCATGATTCCTTATATGACTAAGCTGATCATCTTTTCCTAACAGACCTATAGTTGTCATTGCTTGCCTGTTTTTCCTTATCCCATTCCTGGGCTACCTGTAGTAAAAAATTTCTACAGTTGATAATTCTCATGACGATGGTAGCTCGGACATTCTAGCCCATCCTTCACCATCAGAACCTCCGCCTACCCCCCTGCTTACCAACCACTCCCCTACCATTAAATACCCAGACACCAATCTTGGATTTAAATTGGCTGGCAAGTATCGGTTATTTAAACACCATTAAATACGTTAACCATTCTAGTAATTAACAAATATCCAATAATAAATAAATGACACATAAATAAATACATTTACACTTTCAATTTGGAAGCATACATTACCATAACACTGATTATTATTGTTACTTAACTAGGATTATTTAACGCAAACATTACATTGAATATAACCTATTTACCAACAACCTAATTCCTCTCTTTTATTAATACCTAACCATAACAACAATTTCCATAATGTTATCAAACTCTATACCCCCAGTTATACACCAAAACAACCAGGCTGCAGGTCTCAGAAGGCAAAATCCACACCCAACAGGAATTTAATTCTTCAAACATCACCACCTTGGCCCCTAGCTGTCCAGCACCACCAGGAGCCATAATAATCTGTTCACCATAAAGGGGGAGACCGCGCCACAGAGGAACCCCCCCTGTCAAATTCCACCGCTTTACCAATGCACTGGATCCTTGCCTTCCAAGATCCCAACCGCTAAATTTAACCACACTTTCACATTATAACTATAAAAGGGGTGGGTGGGCTGGAAGCTTTTTCTTCCAAAAGAGGGCCTCTCACTTCCATCCAGCCCCTTTCAACTCATCCTATTCCTAATCCCTTCCTACCCCCCGCTTCACACTAGCACAGCCCCCTCTAGTCTTTTAAAAACTCCCATTCAACTTTTGATTGAGTTTATACAAACATTTACAAGTAAAACCTAAAAATGCTTTAAAAAATCCAACTTGCTTTTATATTGGTTTGTAAGAGGTTCTAGGCTTACAAAGCAGGAACTGAAAACTCGTATAAACACCTGTAACCTTGTCTGTTTTCAATGGAAGCATTTTAAATAGCATATATACACATGCTAAAGCTCTCATTGATTTCATGGAAAGTGTTTATGTGAGTTTACAAGAGTTACTCAGAGTTTACAAGCAGTTACAAATTTTAAACATTGCAAGTTCTGAGCTGCTGACCATGATCATCTCACTTACTTGAGTGTACAGAGCCGTGTCTCTTACTTGTATATGGATTCCTTGTGTCAGTCTGTTCACTGAGCTGCCTTGTGACTGGGCCCATAACCTGATGGATGACGTTTTCTAGTTAGGATCACACAGGAAGCTGCAGATAGTAAGAAGGGATACATGCCTTACATGCAGTGTGTGGAAGAACGAATAGGAAACAGCAATAACATAACAACGTGGTGGAAGGAACAGGTAGAAGCACAAACAACAGCATATAACATACACACAAAAAAATGAACAGTGCAATATTGTGTCCGTTTAAGACATGAAAATTATGCATGAATGAGGTTACGCTATTCTAACAAATTCACGTGGACAGTGGTTGGTAGGGGACAGTGCAACTTCCAACTATATTAAAAACATCCTTCTTTAGGTAGGTAAATACCTTCTCCCCATAGTGTGGTGGAGGCTTGCTGTTCTCTCCCACTCACTGACCCAGAATGAGGATACAGTTCAGGTGTTCAGCTCATTATCTGCATGGCTGGTTCAGGTGTTGTGTCCATGTGTGAATATCAAAATGAAACCAATGGATTTAAACAAGTTTTTGTTGGGGGAGATTTCACCTTCTTTCCTGTCCTGAAAATAAAAGATTTTTATAACCCCCCATGAACCAGTCAAAACAATGAGCCAATCATGTGTGTACACAATGTATTGTGATGGATACATGGAATATTGGGGCTCTAGGTGACACTTACCTGTGGACACATTGTATAACACAAGTGTTTAAATACATCTGTTATTGGACACAGTGGGAGAGCAGATAAAATATATCACGGACATTAATGTGTAAATGATAATAAATATTGCCACTGATCACACACATTGCTATTACCTCAATGAAATACAAGTGACCTCTGTGAAATGGGGACCAGTTGCAGCATTTACTTTGAACTGGGGTACATGTGTCATTATTTGTCCACAGGGGCTGCATATGGCAACCCTGAGCACATGGTATTTTATTAGTATTTACATAACACCATCATATTACACAGCACTGTACAAAGTTCATAGTCATGTCATTAGCCATCTCCTCAAAGTGGCTCACAATCTAATGTCCCTACCTTAGTCAAATGTCTTCAATATAATCTAAGGTCAATTATGGGTGGTAACCAATTACCTTAACTGCATGTTTTTGGGATGTGGGAGGAAACCCAGAAAGAACCTGCAAACTCCGTGCAGATGGTGACCTGGCCAGGATTTGAACCTGGGACTCAGTGCTGCAAAGGCCAGAGTGCTAATCTCTGAGCCACTGGGCTGCCTTTTATTGTGTTTGATCCACATACTAAGTGGGGGTATTGTCTGTTCTGAGGATGTATCTGTGGATGATCTATGATGACTATTTACCTGCTGTTTTATAACCTGGTAACCTGGCACCCTTGAAATCTGTGCTTTGCACCTCATTAATACCCTGCTTTATGCCCAGCTAATACCTCATTAGTTTATATTTTGCTTATTTCTATTACTCTGTACTCCTCTACTTTATGGCCCCTGAGCCTCTACTTTGTTTCTTATTGAACCATACTTTGTACCTCATTTTATCCTATGGTGTGTCCCATTAGCTGCTACTTTGACCACAGAAATTCCCCACCTTGCATCATATTAATCTTTTAGGCTAACTGCATGTTTCCTTAGCCCTGATTTTATTCCTTGTTGGTTCCTATTTAGCATCAAGTTATGCTTTAACAAGGAGACTCCCAGATGTCCAACCATGGGGAATAAGTACAGGGGTACATATTATGTAATATAATATGTATATGTATAATATAATGGAATCTCCATTGAAAGGTCATATGAGTTCAGGATGCCTGCGGTCACAGCTGACTGGAGGCACATGCCCTAACACCCATGTGCCTCCAGTCAGCTGTGGCTGCAGGTTCCCATGGTCCCTGGGCTGAACTTATCATTGATAAGTTCAGCCCAGGGACTGTGCAAACCTGGACCGTGGGAACCAGCACCTGAACCTGTGGGTGCAGGGCATGTGCCTCCAATCAGCTGTGACTTGTACCTGGGCTGTACTTATCATTGATTAGTACAGCCTAGGGACCGTGTGAACCTGGACCTTGGGAACCTGAGGTCACAACTGATTGGAGGCACGTGGGTGCAGGGCACGTGCCTCCAATCAGCTGTGTCTTGAACCTAGGCTGTACTTACCAGTGATAAGTACAGCCCAGGGACCGTGCGAACCTGGACCTTGGGAACCTGCGGTCTCAACTGATTGGAGGCACGTGCCCCCAATCAGCTGTGACCACAGGTGTACAGAACTCATAATATTGAGAGGTCATATGAGTTCAATATGCTTTCGTGATTTTTTTCTTGCCTTGTACAGTGTTGTGCAGATCTGTGGGAGTCTTGACATGTCTTTTTAAATGTATTTGGAGGTTGTAGAAGCTCTACACAGTCCTGAAAATTAACCTGATTTTTCCCCCCATTGATTTTAATGGTGTTTAATTCGACGTATGATCACCCGAACAATATTTGATCGAATAGCCGTCAAATCAAATAGTGAGATATTCAACCAACACTACTTGTTAACCCCTACTTTGTATCTCATTAGCTCACACAAAATTTACAAAAATTCTGGCATCTAATGGAAGATTCCTTTATTACTTAAACATGTGGATCCCCTTTCAAACCCTGTTGATAGACAGGCAAAATCACTCAGGGACCAACAGTTAGTCACTAGGGATGAGCGAGCGAGATTTTAAAATTCGATCTCTTTTCTGCGTGAAATGTGATTGCCTCTGTTTTGGCTATTGGAATACACAAGACTTAAAAATCATGCCTCAGAATAACTACTAAAAAATTCTAGGAGTCCTCTTCAACAAAAATAACAATGGTAACAAAAGATGGGAGAGCATCAAAAACAAAATTCTCAGGAAAGTGGAGTACTGGAAACTTAAGAAATTATCACTGGAGGGAAACATCCCAATAATCAAATGTATCATCTTGCCACTACTACTGTACCTAAGCTTTGTGTTTCCACCTAATGAAAATAATGATCAATGAATTCCTTCCTAAAAAAAAAAAAAGTTTTATAATATGGTTGAAAATTTGTGTACCGCCACAGCCTGTAAATAAAGAGACCTAAAACTATGTAAATTTATGCCAATATTGTTTTTTTTTTTCTCTTTTTAGGTTAATTATGGACATTTATGTTGATTATGGACTTTTTTGTTTGATGATGGACTATGTTTTCTTCCCCTTTCCGGATTCCTTTTTTATATCGGTCATTGGACTTTTTTTTTCTGTTGCAGAATTTCTTTTGTTATTTCTCACGCCAATGGACTTTTCCGTTTCCAAAACATGGACTCCCCTTTTTGTGTACTTTTTTTTGTATTGCTTTCCTTTTTTTTTTTTTGTCAACGTAGATTTCTTTGTTTCTGCTTATCCCATGGAATATGCTTTTATTACTTTGGAAATTATTTTGTATGTATTTTCTGTTTTTACTTGTAAATATGTTTATACTTTCTAATAAAAATTAAATGATTTCTAATAATTCTTCCAAAATATATTTAGCAGGCCATCAGCATGAAAAAAGGTTACCTCTATTTATTTATATAGGTAACAAATCAGCCTTGACATGTTTGATTTTCCCAGTTAAGATTTTTGCCTTTTAATCCTCATTTTTATATTTTTCTGAAAACATTCCTAATGCTGACTGCAGTATCTAAGAAGGGAAACTTGTGAGACACAAATTACCATAATTGTCATATAGGATCCTTTAGTTGCATGTCAAATAAAAGGGATGTGAAGGGTATTTTTGTACTGAATTTGTATAAAATTTGCCATTTCCACTGACCACCATCTTAGCCAATATCTGGACTTTCTAAGGTTTCAGTGCTCAGTGGTCTGTGATATTTGTGTGTTGGAAATTTAGCTAAAGTTGTGGCTTTGTTAAACTTGTTGTTTAATACAACTACATGAACAGCATTAAGAATACATGAAATCTAACAGGAGTAAAGAATTTTGTAGTTACCATAA
The DNA here is from genome assembly GCF_032062135.1 of Pyxicephalus adspersus. NCBI lineage: Eukaryota > Metazoa > Chordata > Amphibia > Anura > Pyxicephalidae > Pyxicephalus > Pyxicephalus adspersus. Next base: position 23,181,347 of record NC_092867.1, on the reverse strand, counting down.
AATCCTTTTGTTGCAGTTCTTTGAGATAAGTAGAAAGTCATACCTTTTAGAGTATACTGCATACAGGACGACTAGAAACAAAATTGTAGACTAGACCAGGATAACACCTATTACTACTAGCATGCCTGGGTTTTGTAACAAAGCAGGTCAGAGGGGCAGGACCAGTGTCACTCAAACTTCTAGAAAAAAGTCTTTTATGGTGAGTTTAATATTCTTAATCATTTGGAGATGAACAGGGAAATTGTTATCTATAAAAATGATTTTTCCCACTTTGGGTATAAACTATACAAATGCAAATAAAAAGGTTTATTTGGGGTCACTAGATGGAGCTCCAGGACCAAAGGCTGTTAAACAGACTTACATGAATTGCTCTTACATTTGTACTGCTGAGTTCACACACAACCCAATTGGTTGGAAGAAACTCTCACCCACCCACCGCACCATTAGAGAGAGAGTCTGAATACAACCAGTTTGTACTATGCTTTCACTTAAGTGAATCTATCAAATCCCCAGATACTACTGTCACAGTATACTATCACAATACAACTGTATAGTATTAAATATCTACAATAAAAAAATGTATGCATAAAAGTTAAGCGTTGATAGTTTGAAAACCTAAATGATATCAGATTTTTTTGAGGAGAAGAAAAAACTATGGTGAACTATATACAGTACATTGCAAGGATACACAACTTGCTTTATTCTGAAGAGATCATTTTGTTTCACGATGCTCTTGTTCTTACAATGATTTATGAATAGAGGTAGTCTGTTTTCATGATAATAAACAGCATAAAAACAATGGTAAACTGAAAAAAAGGGTGCATCCTTAAAGGCTAATTATTTTTAGTCTCTAATATACTTCCCTTCTCTATAAAATGGAATAGGCCTGTTTTCTCTTTTTATTTTCAGGTTGAAAACATTGTTCTTGGACTTTTCATACGGTGTACAGGAGCATTCAACTACTCCAACCGCCCACATGGAGCTCTTTCGGGGAGGGTCCTCTACTCCTCTGGTGTCACTGTCTGTAATTTGCAACTCTTATTGAATGTACAGCGCTGTGTAACATGTTGGGGCTATATTAGTACTGTTTATTAATAATATTTATATTTAAAAAAATGCCTGCACAAGTGTGTAGCCCTGCAGTTATCACCTGTAACTTCTCCAAGGCACCTATTGGTAACCACTTAATTTTTTTAGGAGTAGTAGTAGTTATCTAGGTTCCCCTTTAGTCAAAACATCAATGTTTACAAAATGTTTTCTGCAACCCACATTGTTTCATTTATACAGAACACACATCATCATAGCAATTAGTAAGTATTTTATAGATCTGAGGCTGATACAAGTGCAGAGCTGCAGATAGCCAGGTAGATAGACAAAAGGAGCAGCTTCATATTGGGACACACGGCACTTCCAAACAGCCTGAGAAATCTGCCACTTCTTATAAAAATGGGAGACCAATAACTTTTGCTCTTAAAATGGACGTTAAACATTTTGTTTAATATTCTTGATGAGCTGGAAAATTTTTAACCATGGCCTATGACCTATCTGTGGACATCTACATAGTTAAACAATGGAAGAAAGCCAGTGTACATATCTGTATCTTTTATGAAGCTACACAGTTCACTAGTGGGTCACGGCTGTCTAGCCGGTGGACCGTGGCTCTAGCCGGAGATATTGCAGGCTCAGGGCGGTGGGCAGATTTTGTCCATGGACAACCCACCCATCTCCCATTGCAGGCCCAGACCTCCCCCATGAATGTGGGGTTCAGGGTCTGTGTATTTAGTGGTCAGCAGAGACCACTGTGCCAAAGGACAGCTGCTGGTACTAGATATATTGGTTGCAGCATGAGACCACAGCTGGCTGATTACCTTCATCTTGTTACAGAAGCCTTTCTAAACCTTTTTTTTTACCTTAAACAACTCTAAAATTATTTTCCAGTTTCAACCCCCGAGCCTGGAAGGATAAATCCCAGCCTTGGGGAGATTTAATAAATCAGACACAACAAGGCGGAAAGTCTGCTTCCCATCCCAATTAAGCAGGTTCCAATTACAAAATTTGAACAACTATGTCTCTTGGCAGCTAAGAAAGCTATTCTTAGGATAAGGCACAGATACTATTATTTTTTTTCTATCTTGCATATATACATTTACCCGTTTGAGAGCACTATATCAACAAAATGTCTGGTTTCTTTATTTGGTTATATGAAGAAGACTTTTTTTTACCCTTTCATCTAGTTCTGTTGATTTATTTAACATGTTTATCTAACCTATAAAAACATGGAAAATGGGGGAAAGGCAGAGAAAATTGTTATTTTTATTGTTGAACTGATGTGCTACTGTTTGTCAGTTTCATCTCTAAATTGGAATGTTGATCTGTCATTAATTTTGTACATTGGTGTATATGCAAGTATTTGTTTTATGCACCTGTATTTGCATTGTAATGTATATTTTTCTAACTCTGCCATTAAAAAAAGTTTAAAAAATAAATAATCTAGTCCCAAAAAATCACTTTTACTGATGTTTGTTAAAGCTAAATTTATAACTTACTACTGAGACCCTCTCCACTCTGTCGGGGGGGCTCTACTTGTATAAGCGGTTAATAGAACAGGTTCTGTATACATCTATGTGGAATCAGCTGACGAGGGTGTAAAAGGAGTGCACTTCTTCTTGATGCTAACATGAACCTGTAAGGCTGAGTTCATACTTGAGTTAGTTAGTCAGTTTTGGCCCCTTGACTGCCCAAAAAAGTGAAGTGTGCAGTGATTCTAATAGCGACGCCTGACATCTGCATATCATATTGACTCACAGTATTATTTCACTACCACAGCAGACTCCCTATGCGTGTTACTGCAAGGCACAGTGTTCTACACCACTATCAAGGTTCTCTGCAGCCCGGAAATAGACTTTTTTTAACGCGATTTGCCATGAATAAATTTGGATCGAAGCAAATATTTTCAGAAAATTCGGCGAACCGGCCCAAACTAATTTTCGAGAAATTCGCTCATCTTTATTCATGACCATTGACTTGGAGTGGTTAACCTGTAAGCCTGATACTTCTGCAAATTATTTAGAAATTTTAAATAAATTAGGCATGGTGATTAGTGGTGAAGTGATGTACAAGAGGATGTCCTAGCATTGGCCACGTTGATACTATTTTATGGGTGTCAGGAGAATTATCCTAGACTTTACTCATCGCTCATAGGAGGAAGTATCTTGCCTGTTAGTCATATGGGTGGGGATTGGCATGGACTGGGAAAAGGAAGGGAAAAAGAAACCACAAGGGGGGGAATTAAAACATTCAATAACAAACAGTATAGTAGAAAACATACATTCAAGACTGGAGTCAGTCACTCCTGGCCCCAGCAAACCCCACTGCTGGAGGGATTGCCAAAGCCTGGAGTATACACATTCCTAAAAAAAACCTGTGCCCGCCCCTCTACACCCCTGGGTATGATGCATGACAGTCAGGAGATTCCAGAGGGAAGGCTGTACACATGGAAATTTTGTAATGAGCCCATATGATCTTTAGTTGTACCCCTTGCTCTAGGTCTTAAAAATATTTGGTTTCGATTTAATTAAAAAGGCTGTCAGGCTGCCAATATTCTGGTGCAACAGTTAGAATTAGTGAAAGAGTTATAGTTTCAACAGTTGTGTTGTGAATCTTAGAAAAAAATCTACTCCACAATGCTTATAGATACAGAGGAATCACAATATCTTAACATTTTTGTGTGCATGATCTGAGCAGCAGTTCACCTTAAGTTTAGATATTTTTTTTTTTGCACGCGTCAGTGCGTGTGGGAGGCGCAGCATGAAATTTAAATTGTTTTGTATTGGATTCAACGCAAAATAACTGTATTGAATCCGATACAAAGTAATCAATATATAATATATATATATATAATTTCATTATATATATTATATATGCTACTGTACATTTTTTTTACAGGTTTCAGTATTTTTATGTACCCTTATTTTAACAGATTTTTGTGTTTTTTTATTTAAAGTTTATTATTACATTTATTAAATATATAACATTAAATAAATTTCTATATAAAACAATGTACCAATTTTGGCATAAAAATACTGACCTAATTGGAATGCCGGGGGGGGGGGGGGGGGTTAAATAAATGTTTGTTGTGCTGTGATAAATGTCCATCCTCTCTGTACTTTTGCAAGACAAACCTTGGAGGGGGTGCGTGGACTGTTTACAGCCCAATAAAAAAAGATCCACACAGTGCACAGAGCCTCGTGCTGCCCTGAACTCCTGCATGATGGTGTCCTGGGTGCTCTGTGTGGGTCTACTCCTTTTGCACTCCTCCTGGTCTTTGAATCCTAATTTGTGAGTCATTTTATGTTTTATGTAAGCATTTAGATATGTATATAGGCGTTATTGCATCCAGCATGTACTTTTGTTTTTGTAACGTCCTAATGAATGTTTAAAATTACTCACCACTATTAAATAATATCTTAATTGGAAAAGATGAGCACTGCTTTTGATGACCCCCCTTCTTAAAAAAACTTTTTATCACGCAGTTTCTCATAAAGCACACAGATAGTGAAATCAGAACACATTGCTTGAATTACCTCCAAACAGTTTCTGACTTGAAATTTGGAATTTTAGTTTAAAAACTTGTCAGTTTAACTAAATATTTTTAGAATACTTACTTTGTAATGATCTGCAAAATGGGACTGTAGCAGGGGAGTGTCATCTACCTAGAGCTACAAATGGTCTCCTTTGCTTATTTCCAAACATTTGGTGGTATGGTACAAGTTTCCTGGGGCTCATAGAAATAACTAAAGCTACTAAATTCATATGGCAGACAGGAACCTAGGTGGTCAGAAATTGCAGTACACACATTTCTCCCAGAACAGTAAAACCACATTTAATGTCAGTGAACTACTACTACTATGGAAATGGAGTGTTTAGCAACATCAGTTCCTCAAAGCCAAATGAAGCTTCTCAAACTGATGCCATGGACACAAGTCCAAACTAATTTTCACCTTTAATGCCAAATTTGTATATGACTAACTGCAAATGTTTTTACATTTCATGTATATAATACTTTGAAAACCATGATTACTGTCTGTTTAGATTCAGGACTAAAGATTACAAATAAAAATATTGGATACAAATAGTTTTAGCCAGCAAATATGAAATACTACATAAAACTTTTTTTTATATTTTTCATAGCTTGAGTAACTGGTATTAGACTGTTTTGTACTTTTGGTTCCTAGAAAATTTGTCTTCTTGACCACTGTTGCTGGGGCAAAAATGTAAAAAAGGCAAAACTGAACCTTCAATTGGGTTGTCTGAACTCAAACCAATAAGTAAATACTGCCAACATCCCCAAATATCAAATACATGAAAAAACAAATGTGTTCATGGGACTTTAAAGGCAGTTCAATGCATATCACAAAGTGACTCATATAAAAAAACAATCTTTTATTCAATACAAGTGGTAAAGAAAGGTATAAAAAATGGAAGGCTAGGATATTCTATAAGAATGCTCAGTACATAACACCAAACAAATATCTATATCATCGAGATAATATGGCCAATTTCGCAGAATTGATTCGCTTCATCAGGGATTTTTACATGGACAGAATCTCAATGAAATGAATACACTATAATGTAAGACAAGCAAAGAATTATTTCCTTATATCACCAATTCTCACAATTATTACAAATTATGTAATTAAAAAATGTTTTAAATGAAAAAACCATATAAGTACATACCAAAGAATATGTGAAGTCAGGTTTAACTAAGCCTGGCATAGGATTCATGGGGAAATGAAGAAACCCTCTCCAGCAGCGAGAGAACGAGAACTCAGACCGGGACCCATAGATGTTTCCAAAACAATTTATTGATTTTGCTCTTCCATGTCAAATAAAATCTAATTGGATAGTGATCCGCAACTGTAAAAGTTTAAATAGTAGTATCAAAACTAAATGTGCATGTATATGTATGCAGGACCCACATATATTATGAACCAGCATGAATGTAAGAACTGTCTCTCCAAGTATAAAAGTATAAGAGAAAAAAATATATATAATGCACAGTTAAATGGTATATAGGTCAAATAGACCACCCGAGGCAAAGTTATGCCTATAAAAAATGAAATCTAGAGCAAACGGTACTTACATTGAATGAAGAAAGGTTGAGTTAAAACTAAACCTTTAATTTTAGAGTTGCCACCAGAACAAAAGGTTAGGGTAAATCTTTCAAGTTATAAACAAAGCAAAGTTTTGTGCTGTATGAATGTGTAATTTAAAAAGGAACTAAGGGCCTGATTTTTAAAGCTGTCCCGGGTTGGAGAAGATACACTGAAATCAGCGAAGCTGGGTGATCCAGCAAAACTTGAATGGATTTCCTAGAAGTCATTTGCTATTTGTTAGCAAATGTTTTCAATCCTGGACCAAATCTGTTCCAGGTTTGCTGGAACACCCAGCTTCACTAATATAAGTGTATCCTCTACAGTCTTGAAGAGCTTTAAAAAATCAGGGCCTGAAAAAAAAATACCTTGCAAACTAACAAAATTCAACCTAAATAAAATCTTCCTCATATTAGATATTCATAGGTTTAAATGTTCTTCCAAATTTCATTAATTTCTGATTGCTTTAAAAATTATATACCTCTATGTTAATCCTCCAAGACAGGAGTCCCCAACCCCCAGACGTCTGGGCCTCGAGAGCATGGAGACAAGTGGTGGTCCATGGCTCTGGCCGGTGCACCCCCCAGCAGGGTCAGAAAAAGGACCCTGCTTGGGTGGGGAGCACCGGCCAGAGCCCCGGAACATAAGGATCCATACGGATCGCAGGCTCAGGGCGGTGGGCGGGTTGTGTCTCTGGACACTACCTGCACACTCTCTCATTGCAGGTCTAGACCTGTGATGAAAGAGTGGGTGGGTCCTTGCATCATGATGTTGCTCTAGAGGAAGTTTCTTCGCCTTTTAGTGACAGATGACTTCCCATGCATGTGTGGTCTGGAGTCCATAGATTTCGAGGTCTGCAAGGTCCAACAGGTTGGGAACTAGTGTTGGTTGAATATCTCACTATTTAAGTCAACAGCTATTCGATCAAATAGTGAGTTTTTGTTCGGGTGATTAAATGCCGAATTCAAACACCATTGAAGTCAATGGTCACAGAATTTCCGTTATTTTTAGGAACTATTAAGGGCTGCAAGAGCAATCATATTGCTCCTGCAGCCCTTTCGGGTCGATATATAAAGACAACCCGAATTCGAACACCAAGACAATTGGGGACCACTGCTCCAAGATCATTAAAAAGGACCAAGTAGTAGCATCCCAAACAAAACAAAAAGAAACAAAAAGCCAGCACTCCAAAAGATTTTTCGAATTAGGTTTTAGGTAAAACATCAACAGAAAGCGCAATAAGATGAAGACTTAAATTTCATAGACAGGGAGGTCCTCCTAATCCTGGTGCAATGATATATCATCTCCGCACCTTGAAAAAGGGGAACTCCTTTTCCACACAACATTGGACTTGCTGCTGTTCGTATGGTTGCCTAAAAGTAAAATTTACCTTGAATATCTTGTGGAGTAGTTAATTACTACATACTGTAAAAAGGAGAACATAATTTGTATTTGCACATGTTGCATGTGTAGAGATATGGGATATGTGTAATTGTGCAACTAAACTGTAATAAGGAGACCAAATTGCCTACAGGTAAAGTTAAAACTGTACTGAAAACACTTGGTTTCTTAGCATGACTTTAGCTGTACTGTATTTATAATGTTAAGTTGGAATTTAAGACTGTTAAATCTATTCCAATGTGTTCAATTACAATATAATTATGTAATTACAATTGTTCTCTTTAGGCACTATGCGGTCATCTTTCCCTCAGAGTTACGTTCTGACCATCCCGAGACGTTATGTATACAATTGGAGGGAGCTCAGGGAGAGAGTCGAGTAGAGATATCACTTAGTCTGGGGAATGAGAACACAAACCTTGTGGAGAGGACATTCCAAAATTCCACATTCACCTGCATACAAGTGAATGCAATCAAACTACAGGTAAATACAGCAGTGAAGAGAAAAATCTGAACATGACATGTTCATGTCTTATTGGATGTTCAGCCGGACAGAATGTAGGTACATATAAGATGGCCAGTAGGGCCAAAATGGCACAAATTTTCTCTAACTTCCAATGGTTCAGCGAAATTTCGGTGAACCGATCTTGCGATACCATCGGAAGGTCAAAGACATTATACCAGGAGGATTCACAGGATTCTCTGGGAATCCTCCTGTTTGCTATCCCTGGGGCACTAGAGGTTAAATAACCTCCAGTGCCCCGGGGATCGCACATGGTTCTCAATGAATGCAGTTCCACTGCGATCCCCGGGCACTAAAGGTAATTAACCACTAGTGCCCGGGGATCTCTTCAATAAACGGGGCCGCAGCTGCATTCATTGAGAACACTGTGTGATCCCTGGCACTAGAGGTTAATTAACCTCTAGTGCTGGGTATCACACTCTGTTCTCAATGAATGCAGCCGCGGCTTAATTTATTGAAAAAATCCCCAGCACTAGGGGTTAATTAACCTCTAGTGCCAGGGATCACACTGTAGTGTTCTCAATGAATACAGTTGCGGTTTATTGAGAAGATCCCCGGGCACTTGTGGTTAATTACCTTTAGTGCCCGGGGATCGCAGTGGAACTGCAGAAGAACGCTTATGGAGAAACTTCATTGGAAGTTCTTCTGCAGTTCCACTGTGATACATGGGCACTAGAGGTTAGTTATCCTCCAGTGCCCCAGGATCGCAGTGGATTCTCAGAGCTGCAATCATTCTTGGAGCTCTGGGAATCCTGTTTGCGATCCCCAGCACTAGAGGTTAAATGGAGACAAGTCTCTCTATTCAAAACCTCTAGTGCTCCCTGAATGGCTGAGGAAAGCTTTCCCCAGCCAATCAGAGAGCACTAGAGGTTTTGAATGGGGAAAGTTGTAACCCATTTAACCTCTAGTGCCAGGGCTAACCTCATTGATCAGCTCGCACGCTGAGCTGATCAATGAATGCAGCCAGCACTGCATTTATTGATCAGCGCAGCCCGCAATCTTTTTTTTTTAATTTTTTTTTCTCTAATTCGAGCTTGATCAGTGAATTTACACTGGCCATTTTCGCTTACAATTTCGGTAAGTGACAATGGCTGAATTCGCCGCAAGATCGAGTTTTAAAATCTCGCTCGCTCGCTCATCTCTAATGGCCAAGGAAAATTCTGCCATTTGCTCTCTTTTGGTTTTGTAAACAAGTGGCTATCTACCCCCAGCTTTTAAGAATGAATTAATCCCACAGACATGAAATAATGAAATCTTGTGCATCATCCAGGCCTGACCCTCACCACTAACAGCACTTCTGCTTACAGTGTGCAGTAAAATTAGCAGTTTCCGTGTACAAGAAAAGATCCATGAAGAAATGTGTAAGAGTGGAGCTTCACTTTACTCAAGGATATTGCCAATGAAAGGATTTATTTTTTCCTGAAACTTTATTTTATGCCACAAAACTGTCAGGTTCTGCATTTCAATTATTGTCATGTAGTGTTTTTATTTGACAGCCACTGGTCTGTTTGCTGTCTCTTGTTGTCTTTTGTAATTTAACTAATATCATGTAAAAGTATTTTCTAGTTTTCCTCACTTCTGCTTGAATTCATTTATATTTAAATCATCATTTACTTCTGATATTCTTTATAGGTTCCTAGTTTAAAACATAAGGAGCAAGATGTGGTTGGCACCTTAGTAGCTGCGATTCATAATGACGAGCATACAATGAGAATGAAAGCAAAAGTCCTTTTAAAGAAGGCAAAATCTGGTCTTATCATCCAGACGGACAAAGCTGTGTACAAACCAGGACAAAGAGGTAAAAAATAGAGCATATACCAGTATTTTTTTCCCACATCCTGCCTGCTTATATTGAGATCAATTTGCCCCATTTTTTAACCTCCCTGGCGGCCATTGTCAGGGAACGCCGCAGGCTCGTGGGGACCAGGTAAGCCCTTTACAATTCAACCCAGAGTGTGGCTCGTAGTTATCGCTTTTGGTACTGAATATAAACCCTGAGCCACACTTGGGAATAACGCCAGGAAGGTTAATGTACCCTTGCGATTTATCATCAATTGTTGCTATGTATGATTCACCCTGTACTCACTCTGCTGTTTCTATTCCCTCTCCTCCTCCATAGGCAGACCCTTTATCTGCATGCTCCTTCACTCTCCTGCTTTCCTTGTCTGTACTCCTGCACCTTTTTTTCTCTACTGCTACTTGCTGGTGACTTTTCAAACAGACTCATTCTTACTGTTTCAGAAAGACACTCCCTCCACCTCATTCCCATTCTCCCAACCTATAAGTTTTTACCTCCTTTCCCTGGCAGTCTATGGAATGCCACATCTGTCTGCAATAAACTAACCTCTATGCACAGCCTTCTCCTCTCTCTGAACTTCCTGGCTCTCACTGAAACTTGTCTTTCCTCTTCAGACTCTGCTGCTGCACTCTCCTATGGAGGCCTGCACTTTACAAATACCCCTAGACCTGGCAACAGAGTAGGTGGTGGTGTGGACCTCATTCTCCCTCCCAAGTGTAGTCCTTCCCAGTGCTTTTTTGTAAGAAAAAAGGTTCCGGAACTCACCTCTTGTTAATCCTCCAGAGTCCAGATTCCCCTCCCTCCTCCTCCAGATACTCTGCCAGACCTTTGCCGAAGAAAGCACTCCATATAGAGGTATGTGAGGAAAAGAGAGTAAGGAAAGCTTTTATGAGGGTAATTCTCTTGTCATTTTCACTGACAGCTGTACCTCTTCACTGACTTTTACAGACTGGTCTTTCTTACCCTGCTCTCTTTCATTTTTACCTCATTTGAAGATGCATTCTGTCTTCTCCACCCCAAAGCCTCATTGTTCCTGTTGTCTACTGACCCCTGGCCCAGTTTCCCAATTTTTAGACAAGTTTGCCTCTTGGCTTCCCCATATTCTTTCCCATGACCTATCCATCCTCTGTGACTTTAATGTTGCAGTGGACAACCCGCACCATCCTTTCTCAGCCATACTGCTCTCCATTACCTCCTCCTTTGGAATCACATAGAACAAAAACGGCCCCACACACATCGCCGGACACAATTTGGACCTGGTATTTTCCAAACTCTTCAACCTCACCCACCTTGACAACTCACCATTTCCCCTTTTGGATCACTATTTCTTACCCCCCTTTGCCACATCCTAGACCTGGCAGAGAGATATCGGTAACCTTGACCACAAACTTTTCCTTAAGGGGTCTATGCCTTAAGTCCCTAAACCCCACTCTCTCCAAAATAACATCTCCTGATAAAGCTGCCACTTAGTTCAACCACACTCTTTCTTTGGCTCTAGATAAAGTTTGCCCCCGCCACCTTCCGCTACCCCATCCCGCTAATCCCCGGCACAACAATCAAACTAAACATCTACAAAATACTATTCGTGCAGCTGAGTGCAGGTGGATGAAATCTGGCGTCTGCACTGATTTCATGCACTAGAAAGCCAGAATACAACACCTTAACCCTGCATTTCCGCTGTCATATCCTCTCAAGCTTCCAACCACACAGCTTCTTCTCAACAACTGACTCCCTCCTAAACCCCACATCTGCTACCCCCTTCCCCCACAACTTCCTTCTCTGCTCAAGACATAGCCATCTATTTTAGAAATAAAAAAAAAATAACCTCCCTTACACTTGTTACTCTGGAAGAAGTCCCCTCTCTTCTCTCCATCATTTTTGAAAACTGATACAAAACTTGCTCTTAAACTTTAAAAAATTGGGTGCTACTATGAGCGAAAAGGTACACTATATCCGTTGTGAATATAGAGTATATTGACATTAAGTATTTCAAAAATGTAATTTTGTATATGTAGGCATATCTAGTTTAATTTTGCCTAATTTTCATGTTTCATTAGTTTTCTATGAACTTATTATTATTGAGGTCATCATTTAAAAAACTAGAACCAATCTAGCAAAACCAATACCATATTTGGAATCTGTGCATCAAACATAACCTAAAATGACTTTAACCTCCCCAGCGGTAACCCTGAGTGTGACTTGAAGTAAGAAAAAGATGCTAGTAGTGGTAACCACCCACATAGCAGTCACACTCAGGTTAGCTAAAACAGCGAAGATCTATAGTAAATCCAGCCTTACCTGATCCGCTGGCATCCTCCTTCATCCTTTGTGTCCCCTCTCCTATTCCAGCCGGCGTCTTCTGCATCCAATGAGTCACCAGGGAGTTCCCGGTGATATATTGGATTCAATACAAATACCTGTATCAGGGGTATTGTGTTACTACAGATAATTTTTACAGCTCCCCTAAATTGAGTTCCTTAGCAAGCATAAAATGGATGCCTATGGAACCGTTAGGGCTAAGCGGCACAAAATGACATCCATGTTCACAAAACAGAAGGTGAAGACTGGGGAAATAGTTGCCTGGCAAAAAGGCAAAATGGTGGTCATGCAATGGCTTGCTGTACTGCTATGACTAAGAGGTGGGAGAGATTCTCAAACCTCAGGTTGTTCTGGATTATAATAGCACCATGGGTGGCGTTGACAGAACCAACCAGGCAATGACTTTCTATCCATCTGTTAGAAAGCAACAGAGAAAAAAATCTTCAGACAGCTAGTGGAACAATGTCCGTGGAATGCATACATTTTTTTTTCAAACAAATGAATGACAGGCCTGTACCTCACCTTGATTTATCTGGAAGATTTGTGAGGCCACTTGTTTAAAACATCAAACAGCAGAAATGGATAGAGTTGGAGACAGTAGACAGTCTGTAGTAGCAACTCTACCACGGTGGTGAACCCGGAGCGATTAACTGGTCGTCACTATGTTCGGATTCTTGTTTGGACATATTCTGGTGAGTTATGCTTAAGAATTACAGGCCTACAATGTAAAATACATTTTCATGAAAAACAATGTATCACTTTTAGACATATAATTCCAGACAGAAATGAACCGCTAAGGACGTTAATCTGTTTGGCAAGAAAATGTTTGTTGACCAGTGTTATGAATGCTAAAGTCATACTTATCTATCCTTCCTACCACCCCTTTCTGCAGCTTTTCCTTGTAGTTCTCTTCATTGGCTTCCATTTAACCCAAGAATCAAATTCAAGCTCCTGTGCTTTCCCCTTAAATCCCTCCACAGTTATTCCCACTTACCTTTCTGACCTGGTAGAAAAATACACCACCCCTAGTCGCTCTCTTCTATCCTCCAATGACCTACTAATGACTTCCTCACTCATAACCTCATCACATGCACGGCTCAAAAACTTTTCTAGAGCTGCCCCCATTCTCTGGAATGGTTTTCAACATTGTATTTGGATTGCTCCTGCTGCACATTTAAAGGGGCACTAAAAACCCATCTTTTCAAACTTCCCTACCTTTCTTCTTCTATCTTTTAAAATTTTCACTACTTCCCACCATTCCATATCCCCCCTCCTTTTGTGTGATATTTCCCCACCTCATAGATTGTAAGTCTTTGGGACAGGGTCCTCTCCTCCTCCTGTGTCACTGTATCCGTATGTCATTTGCAACCCGTATTGTATAGCGCTGCGTAATATCTTGGCACATAGTAATTACTTTTTCTTGATATTCTTAATATTAAGAATAAACAAATATTATTATTATAATTATTATCTTGCAAGGAAATTCTCACTTTAGCTTAGTGAATGTGGTGACAATTCACTTTGCAAAGAATACCGAACCACATGCAAATAAATATAAAAAATAATGATGATTACTTGCACATGACTATTGAGGTCAGGAAACTTACATCATTAACTAGGCATTATTAACTTACATTATTAACTAAGTAAAAATATCTGTACAGGGTAAGCAATCACTTTGCAATAGCCTGTATTTCAATAATAATGTGCGTTGAGTTGAGCAATGCATAGGAACGTAAAAAAATGTTTATATTACTTTATTATGTTGTCAAAGCATGTTTTCAACCTATCATTCATTTTCTTATAACAAACATTGTGGAAACCTATTTGTAAAATTTAGCTTTTCTAATAATGATTTTTTTATACTTGCAGTTTACTTTAGAATTCTGGCTATCAATGAAGATTACCTACCAGAAAAAAGAACAGTACGTTTTCAGTTAAAGCAAACCTGTCTTATGCTGAATCTCATGTTTTCATGTTTAGAGTCACTGGCCCTGATTTATTAAAGCTCTCCAAGGCTGAAGAAGATACAATTTAATCAGTGAAGCTGGGTGATCCAGCAAACCTGTAACGGATCTGGTCCAGGATCGAAAACATTTGCAAGCACATAGCAAATTCCTTCGGGGACATCCATTCCAGATTTGCTGGATCACCCAGCTTCACTGATGAAAGTGTATCCTCTCCAGCCTTGGAGAGCTTTCATAAATCAGGCACACAGTGTCAAAAGTGAGATAAAGTTAACCAAAATATATCGTTCTAATTGCAAACTTGTTTTGGTTCTGTTCCCCAAAGAATTAAAGAGAATCACAAATCTAACCACAACCAGCATAAGGTGAAAGTAATGTTATAAAAAAAAAAATATGTGTTTAGGAAAGTCCATGAAAAGTGCAGTGATAATGTGAAGAGTGCAATAACCCATGGCACCTAGATATCACTTTACACTGGTCTTATAATGTTTGCAATGCAAATTGCTCAAAAAACAAGAAGTTAAAACTTTCTTTCTCTCTTCCTACTGAGAAGAACAATAGGTCTGCCGATCATAATTATTCTTCATCATTATTGCCTACCTTATACATTGCAGTTGTCTCTAATTTCAATACTTTAAATCAATGATCTAGAGCAAAAATGTAGCAAGTTAGTTTGCAAGAAAGTTGAAATCCACACTTGGTATTCCCAAGTGTGATTCGGTGTGGATTTTACATGCTAAAAGCAGTAAACCCAAGTCACACTCAGGGTCGCTAAAAACATGAAAAAAAAGCACTTACCTTGTTTCGTTGGCATTCCCCGGTGACCTGCTGGTCCCTGCAGGTCCTGGGGACACGACTTCTTTTTTCGATCTTCAGCCGGCGGCTGCAGAGACATTCTTTAGGGGTTTCACGGAGGCCATGAATCATTATGGCAATCAGACAACTAATCTGTTAGAAGAAGAGTTCACCTACACTTTCACAAAACAAGCTTGCTTTTTGTAAATTAAATATTTTCTACAAAATTAGCTTTTGTTGCAATTTGCAGCTTTAATTTAGTGATTTCTGGTGCGGTACTTTTTTCTACCAATAAATATCCTCATTCTAATGCCCAGAATCATTTAGCTAGATTCTGCTGAGCTCATGTTGTCCTGTGATTGGACAGTGACAGAGAATCAGTACTATGATGAGCGTATCTCTCATTCCGCTCTCACTACCTATTAACATGCTTCTTGTCAACAGATAAACTAACTAGCTCTGTTTTCCTCTTACTCTTCAGCCCTAAATTACAGGAACTGCAAATGTCTGATACTTGGTGAAGTTTGGGTATTTACACGGTTTTATTTTTTTATCAGTTAACCTAATGCAACATTAATGACTACAGTGTTAAGAATATCTCTTCTCTTTTTATTTTAGTTTCCAGTTGTACAGTTACAGGTAAGAAACGTAATGTAAATGTGATTGATTAAACCAAATATACATTATCAATTATATATTCATTTTTGTTGTTAATTGCATTGACCCAATAGGTAGTATCATTTATCAGTCCCTAAGGTTGCAACTTTGTGTATTTAGAAATAAATGACTTTGTCTGTACAACATGCAGGTACCAAACCAGAAAACTGTATTCTATAGTTCCCTGGATCATTTAAGCTTCATTCACAGCTGAATAAATCTCCAATCATCTGACAAGTCCCAACTCATCCTGCATGACATTCATTGGTCATCAAAACTTTTTTTGATGGATGCTACTTTGCCAGAAGTTGTGCTGCTGTTAACTGTTTATGCCCAGGGTCCCCAACTCCCGAGGCCGTGGCCATATGACAAGTGGGCCAAGGCTCTTTTTGTTGCACCCCTCAGTGGGGTCGGGAAAAGGATCCCGCTTGGGGGGTGCACTGGCCAGGGCCGCGGACTACGTCTGCTGTACGCATCACAGGCTCAGACCCGCGATGGGAGAGTGGGTGGGTTCTGGCATCATGATGTCACTCTAGGGGGAAGTTCCTTCCACTAGAAGTGACACAGGGCTCCTCCCACATGCGGAGTCTGGATTAGTGGTCTGTGAGCTCCAAAAAGTTGGGGACCACTGATTTATGCCCTTAAGTAGGATTGGGGTAATGAATATTTGTCAAAGCCAATCCCGCAATAATAGTTAAAGAAATACCACTTAAGTGGTTGCTGAGCCAGTGACTTATAGGACAGAAAACAGGGGAAGGGAAACAGAGGAGTAGCAGCTGTTTAGGGCAAGAAGGGCAATCTAACATTACTCAAAAAACTTTATTTCATTCACTAAAATACATTTATACAAAAACTCAATTATAAAATGTCTATGACATTTTATCCATAGCTCACTAAAACACTCCCACATGTACAATGTCCACATATGGGTTAATAATACACTTAATGTCTCTGCCGACACATTTTGACCTAAATGGGCTTCCTCAGGGGATTTCTGATACCCTAAAGAGATCATATAAATATATGTTCGTGTTGATAAATCTGATAAAAAAATATAATTAATCTTACAATTTAAGACATACATTTGTGTATGGCGGCCACCAGCTCTTCCTTGTGTTCCTTTTACTGGTTCATGCAATAAATAAGTATTGTTTAATTTCTCCTATAATACTAAATATTAGCCCTTATCCACTTTTTGGTTTTTAAAGAACATAACATTTCCTTTTTTTTAGCCAAGAATTACCTGGGATATTCCTATTATTCCGAAAATTATCCTTCAAAAAAACTTTCCATATAAAGTTTATATAATCCAATGTATGTCTATGATTTCACTTTTTGGTTTTTAAAGAACATAAAATTTCCTTTTTTTTAGCCTAGAATTACCTGGGATATTCTTATTATTCTGAAAATTATCCTTCAAAAAAACTTTCCATATAAAGTTTATATAATCCAATGTATGTCTATGATTTCTCCTCATTAATTATACACTATCAAGTGTTTAATTTGTAAACCTATACTGATTTTTACGTATTAATATTTCATTTTAGAATAGAAGAATAAAAACAAAAAAACTTAAATCAGCCCCTTTTCATCTTCAATACCGCAGGTATGCCATTTTATGGATTAATTAGATATTACACCATTTTGGTTTACAAATTTAAACATAGTTGACAAGGTTAATTTTTGACATTTAGATTAAGTGTAAACCTTTACCTTCTCCTTCACCATTTAACTGATTTATTCTTTTCTCTCAAACACAGTCCTCATATTAATTCATTTATATCATTGAAAATTAACTGTAACCTTTATCACTCCCGATCAATATTTATTTTGGATCTCTTACTTACAGAATAATCAAGGCTTCCTTGATACCACCCCTTTTTTTACTTTACATTTTCTATTTACTGGGAAGGTCATTCTCATTTATCAAAAACTGGTCAACAATCATCTTGACATCATATAAGACAACTGTCCAATCTGGTTTTCTTTATATTACTTTTTAATTTCTTTCTTTTATTCCGGTGTAAATTTAATCATAGAACCTTCAATTGTACTATTCCCATTGTTTGAATTTTCGGTTGAACCCACACTCTCTCATTTCTTTCCCCTGAGGTCAATATACCAGGTGAGCCAACACTATACATATACACACAAATGTGTATTTATATATATATATATATATATATATATATACACACACACACACGCACACATTTTTGTCTTAAATTGTGAGATTAATTATATATTTTTTTATTAGATTTATCAAGGCAAACATATATTTATATGATCACTTTAGGGTCTCAGAAATCCCCCGAGGAAGCCTGTTTAAGGTGAAATGTGTCGGGAGAGACATTAAGTGTATTATTGACCCATATTAGGACATTGTACATCTGAGAGTGTTTTAGTGAACTTTGGCTAAATTGTCAAATGTGTTTTAGGTAATGAAAGAAAGTATTTTAAATAATATTAGATTTTGTTCTGCCTTAAAGAGCTGCTACTCCTCTGTTCCCCTGTTTTCTGTACTATTTTTTTTTTCAAATCCAAATTTGAAATGAAATTTTACATTTGAATTATTTTGTCCAAGCCAAAAATTATGATTTCATAGAGTCCTACAATGATGGAACCTTTTATATAGACAAAGACAATGACAAGGACCATTGGTTGTGTTCTGAGAATAAACATAATTTGAACAACTGAATGGTCAGTTTTCATGCTTCTGTTATGCAATAAGTAGTACCAAAACTTTCTGATTTGAGACAAATGGTTATCTTTTAGGGCAAAGAACCTTCCATTCCTTAGACTACAAAGTAGTCATAAGTTTAAAATGTACTAGGTAAACCAAGAAATGTTTTTTAACTACTAAATATTAAATAAAAATAATTAGAAGCCAGATTAAATGTTTAATATAGAATAGGCTGTTTGGTAGGTAAATGCTGTTCAAATGAAGGAAGTCTGTGTATACATTATAAGCCACCCCAATTTTTTTTCTTTTTTTCATAAAAAGCTTTTAAAAAATTAAAATGTAATATATGAACAAAATTTGGTCTGGTTGAAAATAATTAGGTTGAGTAGCTTGGGCTTAAAGCATTTTGTGCCCTTTTAGGACCCGGGAAAAAACCGGATTGGTCAGTGGCTGAATGTGAGTGTAAATCAAGGAATGGCTGAGTTTTCCTTTGCTCTCTCTTCGGAGCCTCCACTGGGGGAATATACCATCCGAGTAAAGGACAATGTCCAAACCTTTACTGTGGAGGAATATGGTGAGGAGCTTTCACATCTTTCTGACTATGATAGAAAGAAGAGCATTGTAGAAGGTAGTATTGTACAAATTTTAAATAAAGTATCATTTTTAAATCCACCGTGCAAAAGTTATTGTTGTTTGAATTAAAAATCATAGACCATTCATCCTAAGAACATATTGTTAATTATTTCTAGTTCACCATTACCAGTGAACTAGAGTAACTACTACTTTAGAATGTATACCATAATCATCGAGAAAAGCCATATGTTTCATATAAAATATCCCTCCAATCACAGAATATCTAATAAAGCAGTCTCATATTGTTATGCAAAAAAAAACCCTGAACAGTTCAAATAGATGAAACCCAAGAAATTACTTTTTTATACAAACTTTAAAGTCATTTCAAAAGTAATTTTCTATTGATACCACTTGATATCCAATAATATGATGATCCTATAAATATGCTCTGTGTTGTGGTACAGGCTCCCTTTGGACACTACAAATGGCAGTGCCAATGCACAGGCATATTCCACTGTTAGGTAGTGAAACATGCCTGTGCATAGTTTTATATTTTTGCCACACAATACTGTATGTGTCTTACATCTATTCATTCTGTATCTACAGTGCTTCCAAAATTTGAGGTCAATCTTGTGCTTCCTAAGTTTGTAAGCATTGACAGCGAAACTTTTGATTTTCAGATATGCGGCAGGTGAGTTTAGCTTTAGAACGCATTTGTTTTTAATGACTAAAGAATCTCTCCTCATGTCCTGTCTTTTTGAGCAGTGTTTCTCTGATGCATATTTGCTGTCCAACTCCTCTTGTAAAACATCTGTCAGCAGGACATGATGATAAATCTCTGCAATGGAGCCAAACACAGCAGTAAAAATCAGACAGGGGTTCTTTACCTTGTCTATTTTATTCAAAGCTATAAAAAAAAAATTTGTCATGACACAATCTTCATGCCACTATCCCAGGTAATCCTGTGGGCCACTGACCAGATCCACCTCCTTAGACTGGGAAAAGTGTATACTACTGTACTACTCTAGCAGCTTGTCTCTGCAGTCTCACCACATATTGAGGCTGATTCACCAAGCAAAATCGGAAGCTAGCTCGCGTACGTGCGATCTGGAACACCAAAAACCTATTTATTAAGCTAATTTCACCCAGCATTTATTAACTGAAATGCTCACTCGCTCCGAGTCACATATCTCCAGGAGCTCGACACTGGTGAGCTTGCATTAAAAGTCACTGTTCCCCTAAAAAATCATTCTTTCTAATGGCACACATCTTTCACTTAGACCTAAATAAAAATATTTGGGCTGTTCGAATGTTACAAACATAATTTATTAGCTGAGAAATAAGCATATTTTTAAATGACCTAATATTTTCAGGTTCAGAAAGAGTTAACTGATTAACTCAGCTCTATCTTAATGCATGGCAGGCAAAAGCTCGATTTTGCCAGCGAACTAGATCTTTTCAACAAAAGTCACAGGCACACATATGCATACATTTATATTTGACATATATATATATATATATATGGGTCATTTATTAGAAATATATATATATATATATATATATATATTTATAAACATTTTTAAGTACTATAAATTTTATAATATATATTATATAATTATTTATTATATATTCTCGACCCCTTATGCTCATTTATCAAGGCCTAGGAATCGGCTCTGACTCCAGCTCGCGGAAATACGCCTCGTATATCGGCGTGTAGATATGCGCGTTGAGCTTCCGTGTACTGACTTGTTAAATCAGGGCTATTATGTCACGTTGAAACCCTTACACAATACTTAGTAACAGAAATATAAAGCTGTGCATTTGAGTTTTAAATCCAACTTTAAGATGTATCTGCTACATTGTATTAAAAAAATTGTTTCTTGTTTCCTAGGTACACATATGGCAAGCCAGTTCTGGGCCAATATTTAGCTAATGTATGCATGCCGTTTACCGAATGGATTGAATTCAGTGCAGTGGTGCGACCCATGAGTTGTCAAAACTTTACTGGAGAGGTAAGATCAATAGCAATGATAGGTTTGTCATGAAGTTACTTACTTACTTAGTCCAGCAACAAAAACACAGCTTGCTTCAACAAAAATACGTTACAATATATTGGTAAACAACAGTCCTGCTACCACAAGCAGCTATGCCAGACGAACCCCCGGTACTCAAAAGTTGTCAGGGTTTTTTTGGTGCCTGTATTTGTTCTTCAAGAACCAAGGAGCTGCCCCAGGCTCTGGCTTTCAGGCTTACTCAGACTGGCCGGCATTCCCAGGGGAAGCACATACTGGGCATTACTGGAAGATGCAGTGGGAACTTGGGGACCAGGTAAGAAACCCCTAGGTAACTCCACCCCTGGCCCACCCATTCTTTCCAGGACACTCCAGGCCTGGATCCAAAAACAACTGCAATTCTACAGCACAGCATTTAAAGGCAAACTTATCCAGACCCAATATCTGCTTTTCCAGGAGAATATGGGAAAGGTTTCCCTAACCTTTATGAGTCATTAAACCATAAAGCTCACTAAACTTAAAACAAAACCATCTTAATTTCCACCTCCTCATTGATTTTCATGCATTTCTTCAAAACAATTTTAAATTGCTGAAGTGCCCAGAAATGTTCCAATATTTTTTCAAAGTAAAAACCTCTAGCGAATTTTAGAAATCAGAATCATTTCAATGTTTTTAGTGATCTAAGATCAACATGCATTCTGAGTAACCCAGGGTGACACAATAGGCCTGATTTATTAAAGCTCTCCAAAGCTGGAAAAGATAGACTATCCTGTGAGAATCGAACCTGGATGATCCAGCAAACCTAGAATTGATATCTGAAACATAATTTGCTATTAATATGTAAATGTTTTCAAACATGGCCCAGATCCATTTATTACATAGGTGTGAACTGTTATTGTATCTTTATGATGGTGCCATATACATGTATACATAACAATATTAATACAGACATAAGTAATTATTTTCCAGGTTCTGCTAAGTTAGTACATTGGTAAAGCCAGTGCTATTTCATAGATTACATCAAGGCTTAAAATAGCAGAGGTAATAAACTTTATTTGATTTATTTTGCCATTCTCAGGTGTGTGATCTTTCACATACCTGTAAAATGTTAATTTACAACTGTATTTATAGCTTGGAAACTCTAATTCTGCCATAGATGAGGTGGTCAGGTTAAGTACAGCTAACTGACATTAGAAATTGCTGATAATAAGTAAAAATGGGTCTTTGAAATTGAGAGAGAGGCCCGTAGCCGTAAGAAGTAGGTGGAGGGCCTACATGACCGGGTGCTAGGCCTAGCCCAGAGATGTGAAGGGGTTAAGAAAAGAGGTAGTGATGCTAGAGGGGGCTGGGCTAGTATAGAACGTGGGGTGGGAGGAGATTAGGAATTGGAGATGTTAAAAGGGCTGGATGATAGTGAGAGGCCCTCTTTTGGAAAGAAAAAGTTTCCCGCCCACCCGCCCTTATGTTAGGGTTAAGTTGGGAGTTTGGTTCGTTTTAGCGGTTGGGGTCTTGGAAGGCAGGGATCCAGTGTATTGGAAAAGTGGTGGATTGGCAGGGGGGATCCCCTTTGGTGGGGTCGCCCCCTTTACGATGAACGGATGATTATGGCTCCTGAAGGAGGAGTGGTTGGTAAGCAGGAGGAGGTTTGGAAGTAGGCGGAAGTTATGACAATGTTTTGACAAAGGATGGGCTAGAAGGTCTGAGCTACCCTCGTCATGTATTTCCTTTGGCTCATTTAGTACAAAGCTATTGTTTGAATTGTGTGTCTTTTAAACTCTAGCTGGATAAATCAGGATGCCACACTATTAAAGTAAAGTTGGAAAACCACATAGTAAACAAAGCTAGTCTGGGGAGAAATCTGAATGTAAAAGCTTTTATCACTGAACGAGCAACAGGTAAGTTTTATTCTACACTACTTTTGAACACACAAATACACTAATAATCTTAGAAATTATTTTGAGCTCAATGTCATGCATGCCTAATTTTGTTTTTTCATCATGCAGGCATTCAATTAACTGCAACTGGTAAAACCACGGTATCTAATGTGATCAACAAGATTTCCTATGAAAATATTGACTACAACTATGGGACTGGGATCCCAAAAAAAGTTGTGGTAAGTTGTATAGTGCCATGTTTTATTCTATTTTATGTTGGAACTGAACTCAAATACACCCGTGTGGTCATATAATACATACATGGGCAAAGAACAGGAATTTAAAAATGCCAAAACTTGGATATTGTACACAATAAAGTGCAAAATTAATCACCTAGCAAAGTCTTTTTTTATAGGGATATAATATATTCACAAAGCAAACGTAACCTTTGCAAGGAATTGCAAATGTAATCGTATCTATAAAAGGTAATTGCCTGGTTAACTTGCCGTCTATCATTATCCTAAATCAAAGTTCTACAGCAAGGTTGGAGATATGTAGTAAAAGGTCAGCAGTAGTGGCCCCCATGGTTCTTTTAGTACAGGTTGAATTCAGTTTTCAAGTATAGAGTAACAGAAATATATAAACATTTCTAAGACACATAAGAGGACATAAAGCAAAAAAGGGGAGAAGGGGGTTACCAAAAAAAACTGTATTTTTGTCATTTTTGTCCTGAGTGTTACAGAGTCCTAAAATACTGCACAGTGAAGTAGATATTACCACTAAGGGCTCGAGGTTTTTGAGCTTTACCACTCCCACACGGTATGCTTGCATACAGCACTTAACATTGCACCGAATAGGTCTGTTAATTATCCTTGAAAATGATCCTGGATGCCTAGTTGTGCATGGTATAGATCCAGGAGTGGTAATGCCTGCGGTGTTTTCCCCCAGGTCTAAACAAACCCCTAAAGTTAAAGAATACATTGGTGTTCTCTCCACTTCCAGCTTGCTAACTGGAGTAAAGGAGAAGCAGAATACTGATGAAGTCTTCTTACACTCTGCTGTCATCATTTGACAAACATGTTACACAGATATGTTACATCATGTTACTTCTCCGGGTGAGTTAGGAGAATAGCAAGAGGCTGATATCAAGTCATATTTAGATTCGAACCTAGTGCTACAAAGGCCAGAGTGCTAACCACTGAGCCACCGTGCTGCCATCTTTTAGATGAATTACATCACAACATTGAAATGACAGCAGCGTGTTAACATTGATGGTTATGATAAATTGTATTTTAAACCTTTCTTTGCTGTCTTACATCTCATTTTTTATTATTGCAGGTTAAAGTGACAGATGTGAATGATAATCCTAAGCAACACATGAAAATTTGTTTGCAAAATATACGTGAAGCAAATAAACCAATTATTGATACCTTAGTTACAGATGAGAATGGCAAAGCTGTTTTTATCTTGAATACAAGCAATTGGAAGGGCACAAAACACTTTGTGGTATGCAAATAACATATGCACACTTAGAGAACCTTTCCATTTTTGCAGTGAGCATTCTTTTCTTTTTTCTTTCTTCTTTTGCTTTAGCTTTTGCTTAAGAAGAACATATTGATTTTTGTAATTTTTTGAGCTTTTATGTTTTTTTATTTTGTGTGCTGCATTTTTGGGTAATGTAAGGTATCTATTTGTATGTGAAGCAGAACAATCAGAATTCTAGCTATAACAATGCTAAAAGAAACTATAGTGTATCTAAACCCAAGAACAAAAATGCAATATTCAGTTGTGTAGCTTACCAGTCATAAGATTTTTTCTTTAGTTTTACCCTGTATTCCTGCCAATACCACACATCCTGTTCTAAAGAGCCAACTCAACTAGGGGTTTCCAATCCTTATCACATATAAATAAATAGATAAAATAGGTTTTCAATAAATCACAGGTAAAGCACACTAGAAGCCATTCACATTCAGAAGCTTCACGCACGTAATCATCATTTTGTTCTAATGTAGTGAATTAAAAACTGAAATATTTGTGCATAAATAATGCAAATTTTGTTTGTCCCTCTCTACATGGGCCAATAATTTACTATCCCCTAAGATAAAGGTAAAATAAAGCTCGCTTCCAAGCAAGTATTATCTTCTAACTTTTCCAAGATATATATAAATATGTGATATATATATATATATATATATATATATATATAAAATACAAATAAATATTTTTCCTCAACAGGTAAAAACATTGTTGAAGCATCCAGATTATGTGCGTGATTTCATTAGGCCTGACTACGGACAACTGCACCTGTCATTTTATCCTTTCTACTCTAAAAGCAAGAGCTTCTTGAAGCTGCACTCTGTGGACAAGGTCCTGCCATGTGAAGGACAAGAGGAGGTGGAAGTAGAATATATAATCAAACATGAAGAGCTAAAGGAGGAATATAAACACCTTCACCTGCATTACCTGGTGAGTTATCATGTACTGTGCACAAAATACAAAAAAGAAAAGCAGTAGAAGGGTTTTTTGAGGCAAACATTCATATTTGTATTTGTGATATATTCTCATAATACAAAATAACATTTATCACAATATCTCAATTGGTTAGAGCTATAGATCATAGCCATATCCGCCCATGTAATGCACTATACAGTGAACTTCTATATAGAACACGTAGCAAGTGATGCAGACTTAGCAGTGCAAACTCGTAACGCATACGTATAGCCGATACCCGATGCATTTCGCCCAGAGTAAGGCTTCTTCAGGGGTGGTGGTGCGTTACGTGAGGAAATACGTGATATCTCGGCAGAGTCTCAACCATGTTACAAAATACAATATATCAGTCACTAAAAACATAACAATAAAATAACAAGTAACAAGTGAGGAAGTAGTAGCAATCTCTAAACCAAAAAATACAATAAATCATTTAACTATATCACATATAAAATATAGGGTTCTAGTTAGCTTAATTCATAGCACTAGGAACAATAACTGTATCCTTGGGACTGAGATATATTCTGTAAATAGACATTGTTTTGAATAGGGAAACATATGGTAGAAAATACTGTTACCAATATTTTTCAAATTGGAGCTGTAATGGTCTATTTTTGTATAGGTGACAGTAAACATTGTGAATTTATACAGTGAGAAATACATAGGTGTCATAAAAACTTATACCTTACATATCCCTTGGTTCAAAAGCAAGTATGTTGTTAGAATGGTTTTTCAAAGTTTCATGCTCTTGTATAGAGAATGTTTCCACTTTAGAAAGTACTGTGCACAAGGCAACACATTCAGTTTCACCTGCCTGGAGATAGCTAATAAGAGCAAAGTTAAACCAAAACATGTAGCAATCATTTGGGCTTCTGGTTCATTTTCTTGAAAGTGTTGGATTGCTTAGTGGATGTTTTTTGTGATCCAAATACTGTGTTGCCTAAACTAATGGCCACAAATGGCATCACCTATGCTCCTTTAAGTGCAAGTTTCTGCTATGCCAGTTGTATTGCTTTTTTAATAAAAACTTGTGTTAAGGTGGATGAAGAATTTTTAGTCCTAGAAACTAATGGGTTCTTAAAGAAACAGATTTCTATTCCATTTGACGCAGGAGACCTAGGTCTAGTACACATTCGAAGCCCTAATGGCAATTGTGTGTGTTTGACCAACTAGTATAATAAATTTTACAGCAGTAATTTATCTGTATGCTCTATCTGATATTTTGCCCTTCTAGTTGTTTTTCTCTGTTAGAAGTTGTTCAGAATCCGGGTATGATTTGCTTATTGTTTGTACACATGACACAACTTGTATACTTTCGAATGAAATGTCTGATCTGACCCAGTCTGACTGCCCTCACTTTTTTTCGGGAATGAGCAACATCGAACCGCCACTGACACACAAGAAACGAGTCGTTTCAGTGGCATGGCTTTTTTACGACTATAGCCCTGCTAAGGACCTAAAAACCAGTTGACTGTTGAGTTCCCTGCATACATTTTTTGGATGTGGGATTCAATTGACATTTTCAATGTTTTGTTTACTATTCTAGAACTTTGTGCAGAATCTTTGACTTAACCGGCAAATATGTTAAAGTGAACCTGTCATGTGGGGTCGTATGCTTGCACCAACTATACTACCTACTTTTCAAAGGTCTTTAAAAACATAAACCACTTCAGACTGGGTCTGTTCTCCGCAGAAACCAATCAGTGATCACATTTCTTCTATTGATTCCAAATTTCATTGTTGGCTATGATTGTAGCTTTCATTTTGTTTCAATATTCTTTGCTCCATTTGTTTTCTTTCTGAAAACAAAAACCTTCCTTAAGCTTAGAAGTTGAGTTATGTAAAAAGATACATTTTATTTAACCCAATCCACAATACACCCCACACAAACCCTTATGAGCCTACATTTGACATCCCTCTACTTTTTCCAATATTTTTCTTTCTGATGCTACAACTTGACTCTAATTCTTATTGTGCCTGTTACAATGCTGTATTATATTAGGATATACTGTAAATACTGCATCCAGTTTTAAAGATAACCCCTATGAACACTGTCAAATAAATTAACTTATGGGTTATTTTTTAGCACATTAATAATTACTTTTTCGATTCACAGATGCTTTATATGGGATCTATACAAGACTCTGGCTCCCTAGAAATCAACGTTAAAAATAAAAATGAAGGTGAGATATTTGATTGTAGCTGACAAATTTAAGTGTACATTCAGCCAAAAACTTTATTTATTAGTTTTAGATCTGGGGAAGGGGTGAATGCCTGTTGGGTTTTATCTGCTATCCGGGACTTCATTACAGGAATTTACTCTCATTTCCTATTTCCTAATCCTTCCCCATTCTGTCTAACAGGAATGGATTTAATGCATTTTACTTGATGTTTCATATATTTTATAGAGACCATTGTTGTTTCCCCAGCTACTGAAGTGACATACAATGCAGTTTATTTCTTGCCTAACACCTGGCAAGCTGAAAATCTGAAAATACAGGTTGCCTGGCTGCCATGCTGTTAAATAACTTGAGCATCTGACCAAAAAAATGAATAAAGTCTGATATAGCTAGAAAGCTATTATTTTGTATAAATCAGAATTGGCAGTCTACATAGTTCTCTTAGTTCAAGTTTCATATATGTTTTTTTTTGAGAAAACACATGAAAACTATTGGTCACTGTCACAAACTGTATAACAATGCAAATTTTTGCATGTAGTCAGTTGTGAATCAGTTAATTCGTGTCTTTTGAAATACAAAATCAGCTTGAAGTAGGTCAATTGTTGGTCAAATGCTCCTGTCAAAAAATTCTAAATAATCTCAGATATATTCTAAGTTAACGAATAGATGATGCCATCAAAACAATTGCAAAGACCAGGCCCTAGGAACAATATAATGACTGTTTCTTTGGCTATGGCTGGACCATTTTTTAATTGTATTACTGATTCTCTTATACTATTCTTACCCCTGTAAATGCCTACTTTGTCTTTCTCAGATCTACATGGAAAGGCTACCTTCAAAATTCCTATAAGTGCAGGAAAATCTTCCACTATTCGTGCCCTTGCCTACATTTTATTACCTAATGGGGAGATTTTGGCAGACTCTGCAAAATACAAAGTTCAAACATGTTTCAAGAATAGAGTAAGTTGCCTGATAATTGACATTAAAATTGTATGGCGGTGCATTTTAGAAAGATTGGGATTCAATAAACTTAATTTAACAATTTGTTCAGTGTAGCTTTTGCATTTTTCTCCTAATCAGGTATCACTTGAAATCTCTCCTGATGAGGTCCTTCCAGGATCTGATGTGTCTGTCCGGGTTCAGGCAGCTCCTGGTTCTCTGTGTGGTCTTCGAGTTGTGGATCAGAGTGTGGTGCTAATGAAACCAGACAAAGAGCTGACTGCTAAAAAAGTGAGTAACACATTCAAATACTAAATAATCACTGTTACTGCTGTTAAATCAGCATCAACTAACACCATTGTATCGGTACTTGGTATTGTACTACCTTGAGCAGTAGGATAGGATGGTGATCACCAAAATAACAAAAACATCATTTGAAATAGGAAAAAGGAAATCTGAAAAGAAAAATATGTCATGAAAGCGGATCAGAAAAGTCTGCATTGATCTATTAAAGACTAGTGTTCATTGTCCTGATTGAGGTAGCAGGTTACTGAAGACCATATTCAGTGTTTTATGGGCTGATGAATATGATGGCAGGAACATAGTAGATATACAGGGCAATGTCAGGACAATTGCATCAGGTCCAGAACCAAAGAGTACAGTGTAAAAATCAGATCTGCATAGACAAGTTGGGACTAGAATGTAGGTGCCGGCAAATTAGAGCTACAGTTCATGTCCAGGTTGTATATGGACAAGCAGCAAATGGAGCTGTATAGTACTCGTCCAGGATCTGTGTTGATAATGGATGATGGTTGAAAAGGATGCTCTGTGTTCCCAACAATTGTAAGGAAAATCTCACCAAAATTTATGTATTATGTTCCAGTTGAGGCTGGCCTTTACCAGCACCATCAATTATACAAATTGGTTTAGCAATGGGACAACTCTTAGTGTGCGGCTTTATAGTTGCTTTAGAATGTACTATGGGATATCCAGCAGGAAAATGTAATCAGCAAAACAAGCATAGTTGTAACTAGGGATACAGAAAACAGACCCAAATGCAAAGGTCAAAACAAGGAGCAGCTAAACGGAACAGCCAATGAAGTCATGTTAGCATAGCCTAACATGCAAACAATCAAGCTTAAATGTTAACTCAGTAATGGTTATGGGGTCCGTAAGTAACTATAAACAGAGAGATATGGTAACAGTGATGAGACATCCTTGGGCCACTTACCAGTACACAAAGAAAATAACATATAAATATGGCCATATTAGCCCAGAAACATTGGGGACACACGAAAAAAAGAACATCTGTCATTCTAACTAGAGCTGAGCGAATCGAAGCTGACGAAGTACAATTCGATCCGAATTTCAGAAAAAATTTGATTTGCAATGAATCCAAATTTCCTCGCAACTCGTGGTAACGAATCAAAATTTTTTCTAAAATGGTGGCTACATGTGTGAGGACATGGGGCAAGGAAACGGAGAAGGCGGGATGACCCCCGGTGTCATCTAGCGGTTGTGTCTTTACCAGCAACCCAGTGATTCTTGATTGGTTAATTCGGTCATCCACTTCATCCCAAATGACATCAGACACCCCCAGCCACTCTGTAGCCTCCTGGGGCTGACACCACCTCCAGACTCTGTCACTGTGCCACTCTGTAGCCTCCTGCTGCTGCCGCCACCTCCAGACTCTGCCATTGTGCCACTCTGTAGCCTCCTGGGGCTGACACCACCTCCAGGCTCTGTCACTGTGCCACTCTGTAGCCTCCTGCTGCTGCCGCCACCTCCAGACTCTGCACTCTGCCATTGTGCCACTCTGTAGCAAGTTATCCCTGTGGTAAATTTTCTGACACCTCCTGCTCCTAACCCAAAAGTTGCAAGGATCAAGAGGCCTCACTTTCACAGTCTTTATTCATAATGAAAATCAAGATCAAGCGAGCTTTTGCCCTTCTGCTCCACGGGAGGTTTCTGTCCTCCCTGAGCTCACCTTAGGACACCTGCTTTACTGTTAAACAGGTGTAACTCCCCACCTGTCACTGTTCTCAGAGCGGGTGAAACCCTGCGCGCGCCGGGCGCTTGGAGGCAGAAGCGAGGGCCCCTCGGAGTCAAGTCCCCGCCTGATGCCACACATCGGATGCAAAGTCCTTCTTCTTTCACCCACCTTCGTCAGTGGGTATTGGTATTGCCACCCACTGCCCCACTCTGTCACCGGGTCACTTTGTGGTCTCCTGATGCTGCTGCCATGTGTCTTGACCAGCAACCCAGTGATTCTTGGTTAACTCGGTCATCCACTTCATCCCAAATGACATCAGACACCCCCAGCCACTCTGTAGCTTCCTTGGGCTGCCGCCACCTCCAGACTCTGTCACCTTGCCACTCTGTAGCCTCCTGATGCTGCCGCCACCTCCAGACTCTATCATTGTGCCACTCTGTAGCCTCCTGATGCTGCCGCCACCTCCAGACTCTGCCATTATGCTACTCTGTGGTCTCCGCCTGATGCTGCCGCCACCTCAGTCACCCCCTCCACTCTGTCGGGGGGGCTATACTTGTATAAGCAGTTAATAGAACAGGTTCTGTAGACATCTATGTGGAATCAGCTGACGAGGGTGTAAAAGGAATGCGCTTATTCTTGATGCTATCATGGACCTGTAAGGCTGAGTTTATACTTGAGTCAGTTTGGCCCCATTACTGCCCAAATAAATGTAGTGTGCAGTGATTCTAATAGCGATGCCTGTCATCTGCATGTCATACTGACTCACAGTATTTTTTCACTACCACAGCAGACTCCATATGCATGTTACTTCAAGACACAGTGCTCTACACCACCACCGAGGCTCTCTGCAGCCCGGAAATAGCCGTTTTTTAACACGATTTGCCGCAAATAAATTCGGATCTTAAAGAATCTTTTCGGACAATTCGGCGAACAGGCCAAATCGAATTTTCAAGAAATTCACTCATCTCTAATTATAACATGCTATATTATAAAGTTACCTTGTCTTGCATGCTATACTTGTATATGTTGAATAAAATGAATTAACCTAACTTAATATTCAACACTTTTCTTTTCTGTCTTGTAAGGTTTATGATCTGTTTCCATATTGGGAATTTGAAGATTATGACTATCGTATCGAGGACTATCGTTATGATCTACAAATCATTGAAATTTCAATACCACTGCCAAGAAGAAGAAGATCCATTGGCCCTTGTATCTATGAGAGAGAAATGGATGTAAAAACAATATTTAAGGTACATTGAGATAGCCAAACTGGTTTTAAATATTACTAGATTATTTGGGGGGGCTTTCAGTAAAGTAGAGGAAGTACCTGAGCAGAAAAAAAGTCCAATCTTCATTCATCCCTGTTTTTTTTTTTTTTTGTTTTTTTTTATTATTTTTTCAAGGACACAGAAAAAAAAGTTACAAAAACATATATAATTCAAATAATACAGAATACTGCTAAAAAATGTTCTTAATTATAACAATCTAATACAACCATAACATACAAAGAAAGACATTCTAAATGGTAACCATGCATTATTACAATAAATTATAAAATTTATAAGTATCAAGAAGTATTTCACTAGAGACAGGAGAGTCATTAGCCAATAAGCAGTATATGTATCATGAGGGTTGAGCAAATGATTAAACCACTTGTTTCTGGAGGTCCACAAATAAGATAGCAATATAGGATTCCCAAACCTCCAATAAACCCTCTACTCGTAACTCCAATTTAGGCTATGTACACATGTTGAAAAATTGTTGTTAGAAAGGATCTTTCACGATCCTTTCCAATGACTAAGGACTGCACAATGCAAGAACTAGTGCTGTACATACAGCACCGTTCTGCTCTATGGAGAGGGGATGGGAAGAACGATGAAGCGGCACCCAGCTGCGCTCTCTCCCCCTTCACTTCCATTACAATCACTCGTCGTCTGTGGATGCGCCATGATGGTCGTTTGAACAATGGATGGCGAGCGCAGTACACACACAAGATTCTCATTCGATATCAGCCCTGAGACGATTATTGGACAAGAAGAATTGCACGTGTGTACGCAGCATTAGTCTCTATCCAGTCCATTTGAAAAAATATTTCACAACTTTTCTAAAAAGAGGCCCAGCGTAGGTAAATGTCCGCTCCCGGTGCTGCACACTTCAAACATCTCAGGGAGGGGCTAAGTCTCATATAATAAAAGCGTACAGGAAAAATATAAACTCTGTGGAAAATATTTAATGTCATCTCCCTGTACATAGATGAAGAAATTGCCTTCCAGGGTCCCCTAATGTCCCTCAGAGTATCATTGGGCAATATCTTAGGTGCCTAATCTCATAGTCCAAAGTAGTTTTATATGCCCAATACACACCCATTATCAAGGGTATATATATGGAACGACCAACAACTTATCCAATGTGTTAACCCAGTCTTGCTCAGACAAATTCCTAATAATGCCCAAAACATAGGATTAAACTTGCAGGTATGCAAAAAATTCCATTCTTAAAGCGTACCTATCCTCACAAAATGAACTTTGGCTTATGGATAACATAAACCTAAATTATAATCATCTGAATATTTTTTTTTCAGCTTGCTTTTACCTTTAAACATGAAAAAACGAGTTCTGGCCACACCCCCAGGTCTCTCAATCACCTAGGCGGTGAGGTGTAATCTGGGAAATGCCATCCTTGGTGGGAGTGTTTCTAATCCACTCCTACTGGCCTAATTATGCGGATTTTTTTGTCACTGTGCGACTGCTCTGTCTGCACCTGCTGAGCTTGTGAGTGGGTGGAGGAGAAAGTCAGGAGAGGAAGAAAACGTAAACTTGCCAGTTACAAGCTGGCCACTTCTAAACACTTCATAAATAATTATATAATGCATAGATACAAGCTGGTATAGAACAAGTATAGTTCCTCTTTAAGAAAGGGTAAAGAGTAGTCACTGCTGCATTAGAAATTAGTTTCTTATTTAAACAACTAACAAAACATTTTATGCTCGGAAAGCAAAATTCAATCACAGATGGTTCACCCATAAAAAAATCACTATTACCGCACAAAAGAGAGGAGAGACTATTTAATCGAAATTTAATTTAATTTCTAATCAGCTCCTGACTTTATGCCAGACATGCCAGCAGGTGTATAAAAGGGGATTATCAATAACCTCCAAAGGCGACAAATCCTTGTGCATGTACAGCATGCATGTAAGAGTTAAATTAGGCAGCATTTCTTGATCTAATGCTGACTTAGTACAACAAAAGGAACCATATATCCAATCTTTATTAAATACAGTGATTGCTGCCCAGCTGTAAAGTTCCATGTCAGGGAAGTTAAGGCCACCATTTTTTACTGGTTGTTGTAGAATACACCTACTTATCCTAGATGGTTTACTTTCCCAAATATTGATTTGAGAAGTCCATCTTGCAGTTTTCTTTTTTTCAACACTATGGGTAAAATTCAGGGGAAAATAATTGTTATTAATCCTACTCTACCTAAATAGGACACCATTTTGTCAATGGTTCCTTCACATATTGCCATAGTGGAGGAATATTAAGGCGATGTAATTTAAAGGGGTTTTTAGGAAGCTGGACCCCAAGGTACTTCAATTTGTCTTTGCACCAAATTAAGGAATATTGGTGGATCCAGTCAGATAAAGTGCTTTTGATTTATCCCAATTAACCTGACACCAACCAGTATTCAGTTATAAGAGATAAGATCACTTGTAAGCTCCGCTTTGGTTTAGAAATGTAAAGCATCAGATCATCTGCAAAAGCTGTGATTTTGACCTTCTCATTCCTGTGTTTTACATGTCGTATTCTTCTAAGTTAAGCAATATTACAAGTTTTACCTTTTCATTAGAAAATGCACCTATTTTCCACCTTTGGTATTTTTTTAGTCTAAATTCTGAGCTGTATGTAATGTTGTAAATTTAAAAATGCCAGTTTTTCCACAATATATTTGTTAGTGCGCTGCAGT
Organism: Pyxicephalus adspersus; assembly: GCF_032062135.1. Classification (NCBI taxonomy): domain Eukaryota; kingdom Metazoa; phylum Chordata; class Amphibia; order Anura; family Pyxicephalidae; genus Pyxicephalus; species Pyxicephalus adspersus. The sequence goes on along the minus strand of NC_092867.1, from coordinate 23,147,028 downwards.
GTTATTCATTGTCAATATCACCCATATGTACATCTTTAACAAACAAAAGCTGCCTAACACATGGTGCTTTGTGTGCTACAAAACAGGAGCCCATATTTGTTTTGTGCATTGTAGCCTTTCACTACCTAATGCAGGATACAACAATAGGACCTCAATGCATGAGAAGCATGTTTTGCAGCTGATTGCATTGTAAATAGGCTCTTACAGTTTATTGTTAGGCAGAGTGGCAGCAGGACCTCCATTCCCAAGATGCTTATTGGCTTTACATATGATGTATTAAAATGCTAGATGTTTCCCATCCACTTTTACTGCAGAAGTAAGAAATGAAAAAATAACAATAATATTAAGAAAAGATGTGGTTTGTTACCCACCATATCTGTCTGGGCAAACAATATTCAATGTTGTTTTATATTATCTATAAAATATACTATTTGATGATACTTTTTATATGTAGGTAGACATTTGGTATTTACAGGTATGTAGTATTTGAGCAAACATTTATTTATATTATAACTAAAGGTAAATTTGACTGTTGCTGTTATCCTATGATCAAATAATTTGACTACCAAACTATGGTCTATATCTGCTAATAATAGGTAATAAATTAAATATAATTTCAATGTTGTTTCTGTAGCTCCAATGTAGAAGACGTATTTTGTTACCCCAACATGTATTGACTTAATAATTAGCTAAACCTTAGAATGTGAAAAAGTGGATTCATGAATCAATACATGATCAGACTTTTTTTTAAAACACCACATGTTCCTAGTACTGTACATTATTACACCTAGCTCTTGGAACTCAAGCACCCTAAATACATTAAAGGATTACATTCTATTTGTGCTGTACATTGATGGGTTAAGTGGATCCAACACCACATCTGCTATTTTAGGATAAGTGGCTGAGGGGACGATGGGGTTGATATACAAAAGCATCTTGACTTTGATTTGTCACACAATCAAACTAAATGTACTCTTTGCAACATGAAAACAGTAACATATATTTTTATTTTGCAAAGTGGATCTAGACTCTAAAAACTGTTACTTTACATAAAAGGGTAGACAACCCTTTTACCTAAAGTAAAAATTGCCTTTTTTGTGCAACACCCCTTTATATAAAAAATAGGGTGCAGCACCTTACCTATCTGTCTTGATCACCACTGCCACAGCAGTGTGATTTTTTTATTTTTAGTTTAGTTCTGCTTTAACTTTATATAGTTTAAGACATAAATGTGGTAAAGCCACACTGACTTCAAACATCAAATCATTTCCAAGTAAAACATTCTATAAAGTATGAAAATAAAGCTCCATTTTTTAAAAATTCACACTCAGAGAGGTAATTATTGCAGAAAGGAACAAGTGATATCCCTTCTGCAATAATTCTTCCTACCTGCCTGATTGCTCTGGGTATCTGTCAAAAAAGATGGGCTGTGCTGTGTAGGAGTTACCTTATCCTGGCTAGAATATTCAAGATGGACAAAGATCTTCCCTAGAAAGTAAAGAATGAAGAAGATGACTGCGCCCTGCTACGGAACTGGGACAGGAAAGTATTGCAGTTTTAATTCTGTTTTAATGTTTGGATGCAATTGCACTTGATGCAATTATTTACTATGCTTTCAAAGTGAACATACTTCATTACTTTAGTAAATCAGTGCCACTGAGAAAAATATGAGAGCATTGTCTTTTTAACAACAGGGTTTGCGGTTAAAAATCTTAACGAATGCATGGATACAAAAGCCAATGAATCGTAAGAAAGACCCTACGGCAGAACATGAAATCGTGTGCCAATCTCGTGTCCAAAGTCTAGAAGACAAAACCACCAGCCTGACAATAAATGAAGCAGGAAGAACAGTGAAGGAAGAGGAAAGAGTCAGAATCCATTTTCCTGAGACCCTCCTCTTTGAACTTATAGCACTGGGGTAAGAAAGTAATAATACACCAATGAAAGCTTAATACCCAGCAATAAACATTATTAAATAAAAAAAAAAACAGCTAATGAGCAAAATGCACATAAGAACTGGGAATAATTACACACATACCTTTTTTTCCTTTACTGTATTATAATTATTCACCAGGATTATTCCTATATAGCTTAATGGTGTGTGTAGGGAGAATCTAACCGGTTTGGGGCTATATTATAACTTACACAGTTATACGTACTCCAAACAGAAAGAAATCCAAAACCAATAGTGACTCGGGTAAATTTAAATGCAGACATGGAAACTCCATCTGCATTGGACAGAGATGTATTAGGGGAGAATGGGACTCTGTGCAAGGTAGTAGCTCTATCTCTCCCCTGTCACTTTAAATAGCATTGATAAGCAATCCAATAGGAACAAAATAAAACTCTCTATATATAGTCTATAGAATTATGGTTCCATAGGACAACAACTGCCTGCAAGTCCACCCTCTCTAGTGCAGTAACCAACTGCACTATTTCTCTGGTGTTCTGCAGGAGTATAATGGTTGTAGATATGCCCCCTGGGTACTTACCAGGTCCTAGCCTGCTTTTAAAGGTTGCCTTGTGAATGATGTGGCTCTGGTCCTAACACAGACAAAAGGATTCCAACCTGATAACAAAAATGAGATTATAAACATGAAAAGAAGAATATTTTTATAAAAGAAAATATATTTCTTAATTTTCACACATATAAAAGGTCCATTGTTATGCATTAAAATATCAGGACTGTTGGCCACCAATCAGGACCATTGGCCAAAAATTTAAATGTTTTACCTAATATTAGGTAAAGTAAGGAAATTTTGGATTAGTTATCATGGGATAGGACTGTCTGTTGCACATTGAACCTAGGAGTAAATAGGATTTGAGGTCTCCCTTCCAACAATAGGATTACATTACTTACCTTGTACCCTTTGCAATGCACCTTGTCATAGTCTTAAGCCCTGCTTCAAAAAAAATAAAAAGATATCCTTGTGCAAGTAAATGCTCTGAAATTACACTTCTACGTTTATAAATGATTGTCAATTTCTAATGATTTTACCTATTTAGCATTATTATTTGTTTGACCTAAGTTAACTATATGTAGTATTTAAAGAAAACCCTGCTAGGCCCCCATGACATAAAAAGCGTAGAGAAAAAGCTTGCTCTAAGTTTACTGTACGCTGCACAGCAATTTCAGCTAACTCAATCATCATCTAGCCTTTTCTCTAACAGAATGAGTACCCCTGGCCTTTCCTTTTCATTTATTGGAATTTATTTAAATGATGGAAGCTTAATATCATATGTTGGCATTACACAGGGTGGTGTGCTCACAAATGCAGCCTGCTTATGAATGGCCACTCCTATAGGTAAACTAAGCTGTTTGAAGAGTGTCTGGTGAGAACACACACCACCAAAGCATTGTATGTACATTGTATATTGTGGCATTGTGAAGAATAATTACAGTGTTATGAAACTATTCCTGAACCAGACTTTTCTCCAGAGACTCCTTAATAGGTGTAATGCTTTTTTGTTAATGTCTTTGACAATGATATTGTCTTTGATTTGATGCTGTTACATGCTTTGCTATGCCCATGTACTACTATATGAATGTCTTATGCATGTTTTTGTGCAGGGACTAGAATAAACTGGGGTAGAGGCTGGTTAACAAAATTCTGTGTGTTTTTTAGAATACTAATATTTATTGTTGGAAAAAAAGCTAGAACAAGCAATAAATATAAACAATGGTTCCACAATTGAGTAAATAGGTCCAGACCCAATTCTAGATTTGGGGTGTTGACCAGGGACTATGCATCAAACTTCCTAAACGTATCATCCAAGATTGGGGCTGGACCTATTTACTACAATTGTGGAACCATTGTTTATATTAATTCTTTTGTACTGATCACTTGTACCTTTTAATGTGTATGAAACTAATACATACCGGTATTGAGTTGCCAAATTTTTTTAAAAAAGCATTTCTTTATTCTAGGCTTTCTTTTCGAACAATAATTATTATTTGTCAACTCACATAGTGTGTGTGAGTGGGGTTTTGGCTATTTAAGAAATATGTTATGGAGTGAAGCCAATCTACTTCCTTAGTCATCCAATTTTGTTTAATACTGAAAATGATGTTTGTGTCACAAAGAACACTTTATAGTCATTGTTAATAGGTATTTTGCCTCTCTCTAGGACATGTAAACATCACTGTGAAAACTGAAGCTCTGGACACAAAAGAATTCTGCAAAAATGAAATTCCGATTGTCCCTAAGCAAGGAAGCACAGATACAATTGTTAAGTCTTTACTTGTTCAGGTTAGTATGAATCAGACAAAAATTATTCTGTAATAATTTTTTTTGTGGTCACTGGTAAACAAACTTCACCGAGGTTGCTTGTGTTGCCGAATTCCTACATTCACAGTAGAATAATCATCATACAATGACCCTGATTTATCAATGAAATGTGCGTACGCTCGACGCGCGTACGTATGCGCCGGGCAGCAAGCTCTATTACCGCGAGTCGTGCCCGAGTTCTAGTAAACTCGCCTGCCGGTTTCCTGCAAAGATGAGCAAAGATCTTGAATACGCCAATTAAGGCGATCAACTTTCAGCTGCGCGATTCAGGAGCAGATGTTAAACTCAATGATGAGGTGATAGCAATTAATTAGCGCACACCTGCGCCCTGTTCTGTGCACATCTCCAGTCCATTTTACAGATCAATTTGAATCTTTAATGCTTGATATTTTTTTGTGTAAGTGTTACTTTTTTATGTTACATTCTACTCTTTCACAAACATGCTTCATTTATAGTTACATTTGTTGCACTTGTTGTTTTGATACTTTCTTTTGGTTGCAAGACTGCAAACTAATTTCTATCAAGCTGGATATATACTAAATGGCACTTTCAAATATGCCATCACACAATAATATCAGTGTAAAAAAATATGTGAACACACATTTGTGACCTGATTAAAATTTCATTCTAGTTTGAAATCAAAAATTTTATTAAAGGATTATAGGCAAAAATGGTATAATGTTATAATGTGTTTATTATGTTATAATACATGGATTAAGGAACATTTATTGATTTCACTTGTGTGTGTATGTCAAAATACATTTAAATGTATATAAATACATATGCATTTTCATTATTACTATTTTAACTGGACATGTGTGTGTGTGTGTGTGTAGGGGGGATCGGTAAGTAAGTTTGCTTGGGCCTGTTTTGTAATGCCAGTTTCTGCAGTTTAGCAATTCTTCAGCAATGTTTTATTTATTTATTCCAAGTATTGAGTACAAATGTCTGCATGGTTTCCACTGCAAAATACTACTTGACCCCTCTCGTTGCCTTTGTCCCATTGTCACATATTGGTATTTGAATGTATTATGTACATAGTTTTTTCTGAATAAATTGTCATGGCTTTTACTTCCTATTTTTTTTTTGTCTGACCTTTGCACTTATGTTGATTTGCCCCCACACAACTCATCTGTTCATTAGTGGTAGTGTTCTAGGTTTGTTGTCATTGTGCTGTGCTGCCTGAATCTTATATACAAGCACTATTGTATACAAACACACTTCTACTTGCTGTCCAAACTGGTTGTCAGTTAGTTGTCCAGCTGTGTTGCATACTCATTCTAACACACCTGATGGTGTGTTAGAATGAGTATTCTAACACACCATCATAAAAATACAGTGAGAAAAGTTCAGGTTTATCGATCACTTACCTGGTCCCGCTGCGATCCAGCGTCATGTTCCAGCGTCGATCTCCAGCGTCGGGTGCCCTCTCCGAAAAGAAGAAGATGCCGGCCGGCGGAGAAGAGGAAGCCGGACGGCTTCTTCTCCCTCCGTAGCGTGTACGTCGGCGCGTACGATGACGTCGGTGCATGTGCGGGAAATTCAAATTGAAAGTCATTCAAACACATTTTGTATTGGATTGAATACAAACTCCTGTATCCAATCCAATACAAAATAATTCAAAATAAATACAAAGTATATAATTGGTAAATTCAAACTCTCATTTTGTATTGGATTGGATACAAGAGTTTGTATTCAATCCAATACAAAATGAGAGTTTGAATTTTGTTCTCATTTTGTATTGGATTGAATACAAAGTCCTGCATCCAATCCAATACAAAATAATAGAAAATATATTTATGTGGTTTTGTGTATAGGTATGTGACGGACACTAGGGAGGTGTTTTAGAAAAATATATTACTATACACTATACCGAATTATCGCATTATCAGTATTGGATTGAATACAAAGTCCTGTATCCAATCCAATACAAAATAATAGAAATATATATTTATGTGGTTTTGTCTATAGGTATGTGACGGACACTAGGGAGGTGTTTTAGAAAACTATACAGTATACCGAATTATCGCATTTTCAGTATTTTTCATTTATTTATGTGTTCTTGTTTAAGCTGATTTTTGTGTCTTTTATTTAATTTTATTAAAAGTAATTTTTTTTTTTTTACATGTGAGTGTGTTTTAAACATTTTTTATATTCATGATATCGACTAGAACCCTTGTTCGGAGATATTTCTGTAAGGTAAAGGTCTAAAATTTAAAAAACAAAATTTCATGAAAAACAGTGTAACACTTTTGGAACAGAAATCTAGACACCACTGTAACGCCCAGGTGGTTAAACGTCCAGGGACAAATCCACTTTGTGCCAAACATTTTCTTGCTTTTCCATACCTTCGGGATGTTGAATGCAATTTTAGATCTTGGCCCACTATATTTATTGACTTATTTACCTCAGCTTGGTAGTGGAAGCACATAAGGTGGATTCCTTCTTTTAACCAGAAGCAATATCCTCAATGAATGTTGCTTGCAGCCAAGCCCATGATATCAGAAATCATAGGAAGCAATGGGCAATCTTTTTCAATGTGAAGCAATACGGTCTAAAAAGCTCTCTTTGCTTATTACTTCTTATAATATCTCTTTTTTATGTATATGTACACACATCTAAATGCATACATACATACATGTTTTGTTTCAATGTGCACTCATGTCTATACATACATGAGTGGATAGAAGCAAAACAAGCAATATACATAAAAAAAGTACAAATTTACCTTAAAGAGGACTGTGCAAAAGTGCGGTGCATTTTTCAACTGATAAAACAGTTCAGCCGCACATAGCAGGTCCGCCTTGGCGCACAATTATGAACTACATGCTCCTGAAGTTTGGCACACAACTATGCGCATCAAACAAGACAGTTGTGCTGTTTTTAGCCTTACAAATAATTCAGAGAAAGGAACAGCTTGAAAATAATCACAATTTAATTTTTGAACTGTGGGAGATTGGAAAGGAGATCACATAACAACAAACCCCAAAAAAAACAAACGACAACATTTTACAAACAACTTTATTCAAAAGAAACATTTGCTGAAAGGTCACAAAAAATATAAAAAACATTAAAAAAAACACACACACATCACATCACTAAATTTACACTAAATGAAAAAAAGATTAAAAAGAACAAACAAAACACATGTAAACCCACACTTCAATGTAAAGCCAAAATAGTTCAAAAATGGCCCAACAAATATTGCATTAAAAAATACTTACCAAACCAATATGCAAATTTGCCCTATCAAGAGTGGAATCAGGCATCATAAGCGTTTAGATAGGCGCCTATTTAGAGGAGCTGAACTCAGTTAACTCTTGCCTAGCAGGAAAGAAAATATGCTTATTTCTTAGCGCATATAGATGTTTTAAACATTTGAACAGCACAAACTTTTTTTTTTACGGCTAAGGGTAATATGTGTGCCATTAGAAAGAATGATTTTTTAGGGGAACAGTGACTTTTAATGCAAACTCGCCAGTGTCAAACTGCCAGGGATGCGGCTCCAGCAGCGAGACCATTTCAGTTAATAACTTCCGCGCGAAAACGTCAGCGCCTGAAATTTTATTTGATAAACTGATCGAAGGCTTCCGAATTTGGATTGCGAATACGAATGCGCGAGCAAGCTTCCAATTTTGCTTGATGAATCAGCCTTAAAGTATCTACATCCTCTTTACTTTTTTGAATTCCCCAAATACAATGAAAATTAAAATCATAAACAAAGGAGTCTCGTTATAAAGCAGTGAATCTGACATTCACTGAAACAATCCCCAGGGAAGAATCTTCTATTTCTATGAGTTTCAATGGAAGTGATCTGTGTGTGTAGTAGGTCTTATCAAATGACGTGCCTAAAGGGCATCACTTGAAACAAGGTAATCATCTAATCTGAAGGCAAAGCAGTCCGTTTTTTACACAAAGACAGATAGGTACAGATAGGCAAAGCCTTTGCATAAAATATGGTGTAAATGCATAAATATGCATAGGTATGGTAAAATTATAACATGTGCAGACAGAATAAAAACCAACAACATATCTGTTGTACAACTGATATACTTTGTGACAATTTATGTTAATAGTGATGATTTAAATTTGAAGTTTACAAAGACAGATGATATAGAGACTTGCAAGTAAAATTAAAGAGTAAACTATTTTAAAAGACAGATGAAATAACAATGCAATAACATATAATTAAATATAAAAAAAGAAATACTTAGCTTGGAAGTCAGTTGCATTCGGCCAAGGAGTTCCCCAATATTATTGGCTTGGAGGATGATCAAATGTTGCATACAGTAAGTTCTGGGTGAGACTCCAGGATAGAAGTAGAGCTGTGTTTAAAATTCACAAGACTGAGACAATGACCAGTGCTTGACCAGTACTGACCAATGATCATCCTTTAACCAGTATTTGACCTAAAAAAGATGAGAGTAAAAGGATGACTTTCATTCCCTATTAGAATTACTTAATGAAATGTATACATATAGTAGTATAAGTTAAAAAAATATTATTGTTAGTGAGACATTATTAATATTGAATAAAATTGTACTACCCCAACAATACGATATAAGTGTTTCTTATTCTGATCATTACAGCCTGGAGGTATCCTACAGGAGAAATCACTTAGCTATAAGTTGTGCATAGAGGAGGGTAAAGGTAAGGAATATCAGAAAACATTTGTGTTGCCCATAACAATAATTGTGAAGGTGGCTATTCTTTCCTAAACTGAGGTTATTGGATGAATTCATATTGGTTACTATCGAGAAAGAAGGACATGTTGTGTTCAGTTTGACAAATACTGTACTTCCTCAGTATTACCCTGTTTCCCCGATGATAAGACACTGTCTTATTTTTTTTTGAAGGCCAAAATATGCTCTAGGGCTTATTTTCAGGGGGATGCCTTATTTACCCATGAAGAAGACTACAGTACACAGTTATTGTTC
>NC_092867.1:23129892-23136082 GCF_032062135.1 Pyxicephalus adspersus | reverse complement strand
TTAGGGCAGGGATCAGCAGGGGGCGCTGTGCCGGCTTCTTTCGTTCTGCACTGCAGCCAGGAGGAGACACGCGCTGCAGCCAGAGAGGAGAGGAGACACACGCTCCAGCCAGCGAGGAGAGGAGAAACACGCAGGATCGGGTATTTGGTGAGTATCTTATTTTAATTATTTTATAACACATTTGTCGTATAAGATGCACCAACTTTTCCCCCCCAGTTTTGGGGAAGAAAAAGTGCGTCTTATACAGCAAAAAATACAGTACCTACTTTTCACTTAGAATACATAGATCCAGTGCTTTGTTTAAAATATATTTTTTTTATCGCAATTTACTAAAATGATGCAGTAATCTTTAGATTGCAATGGATCCTCGTCATAGACCAAATCCAATCACTTTTATTGATCAACATAGATGCAATATGCAATTCTGTGAAAAAATTGTCTCATCTTATTTAATACAGGAGATATAATGGGCACAGCAATGCAGAACCTGGACAGTCTTCTGGCCATGCCATATGGGTGTGGGGAGCAGAACATGGTGCTCTTTGCTCCCAATATCTTTATTCTTCAGTATCTAGAGAAGACTCATCAGCTCACAATAACTGCACATACACATCCATTTTTGGAACTAGATTGGCTGGAACAGCTGTTTTTTATAAACACGTTCTTCAAATATTATCCAAAACAGTTTTTCACATTTATTTTACATAACATGGATATCAATAAAAGTAACAATAACTTAACCCAATCCAATGAACCCAACTTGACTTGTTGTGGCTGCTGTTCCTGGAAGGCCTCCAAACACCAAAATGTCTGGCCATCTAAGGCTGAATTGTTTGATATTTTGTCTCTTAGCCACCAAACCCTGGCCCAGATACCCTCCCTGGCCTAAACAGAGTTGCCTATTTACCACCCATTTTTAAAACTAAAACGAGACCCATACCACAGACAGGTTCCCCACACTCCACCGCACCTCCAAACTGCTGCCTTCCAGAAAGCCAGGCACCAATCCAGACCGAACAAAAACAAGCCATGGCCTACTAACCAAACTCAATCAATTTTGTGTGCATTTATAGCCCTTTGATTAGTTGCTTTAGTTGCCTGTAAATGCTGTTTAATTTTCAAATCTCCACAGGTTAACTGGCTTTGTGGTGAAGTCCTACAGCAAATCACTATCTTACATATTTATAGATGAAAGTCACCTCAATCACTCTATTACCTGGCTGAAGAACAACCGTAATGAGTCGGGTTGCTTCCGCAGCGTGGGAAGACTTTTCCACAATGCATTGAAGGTAAACATTCTACAGTTGGCAATGTCCAAAGAGAAAATTGTAAAGATAACAATTTGTCATGGTCATGTACAGGAGACAATCTGCCCTAGACTTGAACTTCAGTGAGGTCACTTAAGCTGCATACACATGTGCAATTATTGTGGTTGCACTGCACGATGCATAAATGAGTGCTGTACATACAGCACCGTTCTGCTCTATGGAGAGGAGTGGGGGAGAACGACAGAGCCGCACCCTAACGACGGGTGCTGTACACTTGCCCAATTCTTGTCCGATATCAGCCCTGAGCTGATTATCTGACCAGAACCATTGGATGTGTGTACGTAGCTTTAGTGTAGAACTCAAACAATTTTCCCAAATATATACCCAGGTTATTATTTATTAAGCTGAATTAAAGGCCAGGTGTTAAGTGTCTTATAACTCAAAGTCCATCTCCATTTTAGGATTTTAAAATATGGTAATTATTCATAAAAGTGTAAAAGTAAGGATCATATCAGCTGATCTTAACTTTTAAGAATTGGGTAATCACAATAATGCCTTTTTTTGCTGTTGCAGAAATAACAGCAGTTTTATGGGGATCAGTATGATTGCCATCTTTATAAATGTGCCCTTTATGTTTATGTTTATCTTTTAAAGGCGTGGTATGTTTTTTATTACAGGGAGGTTTGGAAGATGATACGGCTTTATCTGCTTATATTACAGTTGCACTGCTGGAATCTGGTCTAACTGTTGAAGTAAGTAATACAATGGGTGTGATTAATGTATTGACTTAGTTTACTGTTAAAGGAAAGGTTGTGAGAATTTGCTGTGGCATATCTGTGGCATCTGTGATGCCATATCTGTGGCATCTGTGGCATGACTAGGATACAAAGAAAACCAATATTGTACAAGGGTACCATATTTTTCATATGATTTTTGGGACATAACTTATTTAATAATTAGAAGATACAAAATACAGTAACCAGTCAGAATCAATATCTCACTAATCTATGGTAGGATTTTACTGAAAAAGAATAAGGTGTTTCAAAGTCAAAAAATGTCATCATTCCCATCTTAGATATGCGGTTGGCACAGAGGAATTGTGCATGTGTGTACGCTGTCTTTTTATGTTTAAAACGCATATCAAACATAGGTCATCAAAATTCCCTTGACTTTAATTGAGCGGTGTACGTAGCAGTTATGAGACCGAGCTTTCCCTTCTATGCATTGCACTGTTTCTTTGTAGGATAATCAGTAAAGGTTATGTCCTTTGAAGTGCAGGTAACACAGGCCAAATGCAGCCTTTTCCTGGCAAATTACATTTACCAGTGAAATGATCACATTTTTGGTTGAAGATATATTTTAATGTAGTCTACCTATAAGGGCGCTTTTAAGACACGGAGTTGTTGAGGTATGTAACACTGAGGAGATAAGCTGGAGAACCCTGACGCAATATTCCTACACCACTGGGCAGGACCACCTCCTATTCTCCATGTTGCTTAAGCACCCCCGGAAACAGAGGTCCAAGGGACCTGGGAGACACCGTACAAACTTGGTTGGCACTAGATACCATAACAACATAATTTTGTCATTCTGCTCAACCAGTACCACATTAAGTGAGATCTTAGATGTGCCATGTCAAACCAGCCCTCCAGCTACCAGGCTTTCATATATAAATGCAGCTTTTGAAATGTCTATTCAAGGTGGCTGTAGATATGCTCTCATACTCTTTTCAACTTAAGAATGCTTCACAAATTGGTGGGAATTAAATTAAAAATGTATGCATAATTGCAGGATCCTCTGGTGAGGGACTCTATGGCCTGTCTACAGAAGGCATCTGCGAATGTGACCAAAGTTTACACCATGGCTCTGATGGCATACGCCTTTACACTGGCTGGAGAAAATAAGCTAAGAAATGACTTATTGGAAAAATTAGAAGAAAAAGCTGTAAAAGGCGGTAAATTATACTTTTATTATATTGTAAATATTATATTGATAAATAGAAGGTTTACTTCATGTAAATATGTAGTTATTAGTTAACAGGTTTTCAGTTTGCTGCAAACTTTACAAATTTTCTATGACATGTACAGGGGAGTTAGGCAGCCTGTATGCCTAGTGCTAAATAGCAAGTAAGACTAAAAGTTAATACATCGCTTAAAGTGGACATCTAGTCACATAGGTTTCTTCTTTGAATTGATCTACAGATGGACAGATTCATTGGAAACGTGATTCTATTCCTCCCAAGCAAGATTCATACTGGCACCGAGCTCCATCTGCAGAAGTGGAATTAGCTGCCTATATGCTCCTGGCTCTTATTTCTGGGCCTAAACCAGACATGGATAAAGCTATAAAGGTTGTCAACTGGTTAAGCAAACAGCAGAACCCCTATGGAGGCTTCTCATCTACACAGGTATCTTATAAGGAGGATAAAGAAGTGATGAACTATAGAATATATTGTCATAATGTAATAATAAAAAGCAAACTAAAGCAAAACCATTAGTGACACCTATAGTAATCATTTTCCATATTTCATTTTCATTCTGTCATAAAAACTTGGTCACCTGAGTTTGCCTTTGTTGACCTTGCAAAGGTCTTTTTTGATTATCCAGAATTCGTTTAAGGAAAGTATGCCTAAAGTTGACAGATGCTTGCAAAAATCCAGCTTACATAAGTAAACTTTAAGAATTAGTTTAAAGTGGACATAACTGCAATATCAGACATAGTATTAGATATTTATTCCCAATTACTTGCGATGCAGTAGATGTAGTATTTTGTGATTGGTTGGTGCTGATGTCATTGGTGTTATTACAGATCAGGCCATCATCACAAGACACAGAAAAGACTTCTTCATCTCACTGCCATTTCAGACCCCTGAGCAGTATCATCACCATTTTATTCTGTGGAGCCGGTTATCACCCAAATCTGTGTTGCCACCCCCATCTGTGTAGCCTGTTGTCACCCCAATACATGTTGCCACCCCATCTGTGGAGACTGTTGTTACCCTCATCTACATAGCCCATTGTCACTCTAATCCTTGCTTTCTCCTCAATCTATGGACCCCAATGTCCTCCTTATCTGTTGTTACCCCCTTCTGTGGAGCCCATTGTTAACCTAATCTGCATTGGCACCCCCTTCTGTGGGGGTTGTCACTCTCATCTGTTGTCACCCAAATCTGGATTGTCACTCTCATCCCCTGACATTCCCTTCCATGGAGCCCTGTGACCCCAATAAAACCTTGTGTGAAGCCCCCCCTGCTAAAAAGCTCTGGAGCATTGCTGACCCCCCTACGCTGCATTTATAACCGAGATTGCATATCACTGTTCTCACCCTGCATGGGGCAGAGTGTTCAGGCAGAATGACCAGACCCTCATCATGGAGATGTCTCTATGCCCAAAAATTGTAGGTAGGAGCAGGCTAGAATCCCAGTTAGCTTTCTGTTTATTTCTCTCCTAGTTGTCTAGATTTGCCCCCTACTTCCTATATGGTAAAACTGTTGTCAACAGGACAGATAATGAGGTTATATTATTATAATAATGTTATTAATAAAACTTTTTGCAAATAGACAGATAACAGCGACACAGTGGGAGGAGAGGACCCTGCCAAGTAGAGCTTATATCTCTCTAGTGAAGACCCATAAAGCAGTTGCATTTTCACCCAGAACATTTTTTGGATTAACACACTATAAATCTCTTTTATAGGACACAGTGGTGGCTCTTCAGGCCTTGGCCAAATATGCAGAGATTACATATAGTGAAAAGGTGGATGTAACAGTCACGGTCACTTCTAAAGTGGTCAATTTTTCAGAAACCATGCATTGATGCACACAGGATTTCAGGTATTAGATAAACATTTTTTCACACAATAGCAAATGTCTGCTTAGCCACTGTCAAAATGTGGCAGTGTAAGCGCATTGAGTTCCTGGTGCCCAAGGGGGATTTTTTTTAGAGAGGAACCACCCTGAAGTCTACTATAAATGAAAGTCATAGCAATTTTATGGGTAACAGTTTATTTACTGGGTAACTCCACCAGACATGGAGAAAAAGAATCTGCATCTGGATACCCTTAATAAGCAAATGTTAGGAATAGCCTAGAAGACCTCCGGTCCATGAATATTTGTTATATTAAATGTTTTTACTTCTTACAGGTACACAGGTCCCAGGCAAGAATCCAACATGGCTGTTTTAGAGGTGAAGATGCTATCTGGTTTCATTCCAGTAAAGGGTACAGTAAGGCAGGTAAGTTCTAGTTCTTTAAGTACCCTGTCAATATCTGTAATATACCGACTTATCACCATGATACCAGGGGCAATAAAGTCCAAATCATAATTTCAACAGTTCTCATCTCTTGTACCAGTTGCATACATTGTACTTAGAAAAATTATAGCTCTTTATAGGCTGGGCAGGTTTATACATAACAAGAATAGAGACCAGATTAAAATACTTTATAAAAAAAAGGCTGCCAGGCAAGCATGGATTTTATTTTTAGTAAAAGTTGTGTCTGCATTGACATATATCCATTCATTGGGATGACAGGACCTCTTCTTGCTATTAGGTGCAGCTTCCAAACACCTAACATATAGGTTGCAGCTGTTCCTGCTTTTATTGCCACTGGGAAGAAAGTGATGTTTTACATTCTACATTTCTACAGTGTTGGCCCAGTGCCCATAGATATAAAATATTGACCACCAGAAAACGGTATGCACATTGCAACAAAATTGTCTTGTACCGGATTTATTCCAGGTTTGCTTATTCACCCAGATATTCTCATAATGGTTCAGTCTTGAAAAGCTTTAATAAATCAGATCCATTCTCTGAAAATGTTTTTTTGAGATGTAACATAGATATGTAATATGAAGACTCATCTAAACAACACATTTAATATGTATCCAGTCATGCAGGTCCTTACATCATAAAGGTTGGGTTTAA
>NC_092867.1:23129143-23129737 GCF_032062135.1 Pyxicephalus adspersus | reverse complement strand
AAGCTGACTTTGGTTCTGTCCTAAATCTGTCTGTAAGATAAATTTGCCTCAAACCAAAAATGCCATTATACCAGCTGACTTTTTTCTGACCAGGTGTATGTAATACCAGGTGTGTGCAGTATATATTAAATATATATAAAGACACTGCATAATAATTTAAGCATTAAAAAGCTTTGTATACATGGATCTATACAAACCTCTACACAGTACATATCATTATTTGTATATATAGTTTATATATATATATATATATATATATACACACACACACACACACTATATTAGGGACAGACCTTCCCCTAATATGAAATAATAACTTATACACTTATCCCATTTCCCAAATCACCTACTTCTGGCAGGTGAAAATTAACTTATTTTACCACTCTCTCCTGTCACTTCCAAAGGAAAATTACAGTTGAATCCAGAGCAGGAAAAATCTTGTAAAAATACATTCCAGTTCTTTGCAAAAGGTTTTGGCTGCTGTGCATTCGAGTAAGTAACATCATCCTCAACTCTATGTTGTGGTAAAAGATGGGGCTAAAGTTAATAGAATTTGTTTTTTCACCTACAAAGAGCAGGTAATTAGTAGAGGAA
>NC_092867.1:23127333-23128790 GCF_032062135.1 Pyxicephalus adspersus | reverse complement strand
AAAACCAACAATACATACTTCATTAAAGGTTGCCACCTCCCTAATAATTATATTGGACACAAAAGGGTGTCACGTGGCATAAAAATATCTTTTGTTTAAAACACCAAAATATTTTACTCATATTTTTTAAAAACAGCACAAAGCTGGTAACAAAATAAACATTTCACTACTGTTTGATCAAATAACAAGGGTAAGTATCCAACATAGGTGAGTCTATACAGGTTTGTGATATTATTACAGTTTGATGTGTTTCGCAGGATAAACCTGCTTCTTCAAGTTCTATCACAAGAACAAATTGGAAGTAATTTACAACTATACCAAAAATGAAAAAAAGAACAATTTAATATGGATACTCTTAATTTAAGAGGAACTAAACCTAAAAGTCCCTAAAACTCAAAAAATACACTTACCTTTAATCCTGCAGGGCAGGCCGATCCATCCAGAGGTCTCTTCCATTGGGACCTGTATCGTCCTGGCATCCGTCCACGATCCAGCGATCCGAGCACCGCCATCTTCTCCTCTTCCTCCAGGCACAAGGAGAAGGGAGATCGTCAAGATTTTTTTTTCAACCTACGTCACCTGATCTTGCACCTGGGTCGGGTGACAAAGGTTGAAAAAAACTATCTTGTCGATCTCACTGCGCATACATGAGTTTGGCAAATTTTTTTCCCCCCACCAAAAGGCTCCTTCTGCGCATGCCAAGTTGCTCGGGCATGTGCAGAAGGAGTACCCAAGAGCCTCCTGGGATGCTTGAGGTAGGTATCTCGGGAGCCTTTGTTCTTGTGGTGGGTGCTAAAAGCTATAAGCGTATCCTGTGTACCAACTGTTTAGAAGATACAAAGGTTTGAACATGAATTATTAGAATATAACAAGCAGCCTTTAAAGACACAGCTATCACATTGTTCAGCTAATAATGTAATTGTACATGCCCTTTGGGTATCATGATTTCAGGAAGAGGCTGAATTAAAAACACCACCTGTGACTTTGGGGGCCCATTATGGCTAAGGGAGGTCCTGGGGCCCATGTCCTGCACATGCTGCACTTTTGTCCACACCTGGTGTAAAAGTATTTAAATCTGTGCTCCCACCAAGTCCATCAAAACGGTTGATATGTCACAGTGATTATAAATAAATTACAGCTTTGTGGTCAAATCATTTTGGGCAGGGTCCTCTCCTCCTGTGTCATTGTTTGCAACTGTCATGTGCAACCCAGATGTAATGAACAACACTGCATAATATGTTGGTGCTATAATAATACAATTTATTATTAATAATAAAAATAATGAATCCACTCTGAAACTGATAATACTGAAATTATCTTGCAGATGATCGTGCAGCTGCAGAATATAATAATCCATGTATTACTGGTAAGATGGCTCTTTTGTAGAATTTCATTTATGTGTGTTTTTTTTTTGCATTTCTCTGGACTTGATTTACACACAGGTTGTGTTATTCCCG
>NC_092867.1:23123807-23127167 GCF_032062135.1 Pyxicephalus adspersus | reverse complement strand
CTGTACATTACTACAATAAATTTTAAATGAAACAACTCAGATGTAGTTGAACTGCAGATTTTCAGCTTTAATTCAGTGTGTTGAACAAAAAGATTGCATAAAATGTGAGGAACTAAAGCCTTTTTGTAACAAAATCACTTCATTTCAGGAGCTCAAAAGTAATTGGACAAATTAAAAAGCTGAAAAAAATGTTATATTTCTAATACTTGGTTGAAAACCCTTTGCTGGCAATGACAGCCTGTGGTCTTGAACTCACGGACATCACCAGATGCTGGGTTTCCTCCTTGTTAATGCTCTGCCAAGTCTTTACTGCAGCGGCTTTCAGTTGCTTGCTTGTTGTTTGTGGGCCTTTCTGTCCAAAGTTTAGTCTTCAACAAGTGAAATGCATGCTAATTGGGTTTAAATCAGGTGACTGACTTAGGCCATTCAAGAATATTCCACTTCTTTGCTGTATGTTTTGTCACATCATCGCTAAACACTAGTGCCTTGGAAATCCACTGCGATCCCCGGGTACTGGAGGTTAATTACTTTCTATTGCCCGGGAATCGCACACAGGAGGATTCCCAGGGCCGATTTCCTGGAACTTCCGATGGAATCGGTTCACTGCAATTTGCTGACCCATCGGAAGTTTGAGGAAATTTTTACGAGAATGCCTGAGGCATTCTTACTCATCCCTAAAGGACAACACCACAGGTTACCGGGTCAGTTGAGGTTGGGGGCGCCCACTGCGGGGTTTATCGTCAACGGTGAAAGCTCCAGTCTTGAAACGAGATATCCAGGTTTTGACAGTGCTGTAGGAAGGACACTTCTCTCAGAGTGTTTGTGACATTGCATTGTCAATGTCCCTTGCTGACTTTCTCTGGAGAACTAAAAACTTCATGACAACCTGTAAGTCCAATGACATGAAACTTGCTTGTGCCTCTGCCATCCCTGCTTTAAGTTTTAAGAATTGCAAAGACCTGATATTTGTACAGCTACATACTAAGATATTTGGCTGTCATATGCCCTCACACTCATTTTTCTATTTCATCTGGAATGGGGCAAAGCCAGGAACTTCTCAGCACCCTGTCGTATATATTTATATATTGTATTTTTGTATCACTAGTAATTTCTTTATTATGAATTTGCTTTATTGCTAGGTGAGAATGTTGACAATACAAGATAGAGGAATGAGGACTCAGAATGGAGCAAAACCTGCAGTCAAGCATTTAGAGGAACACAGATGACAAATTAATTACACAATTGTTATTTTCATATTATCTCACAATCTATCAAACACAATAGAAAATATTCAACGTTCACAAGCATCTTTTTGTGTTCTTCTAATAAAAATATGTCATATAAAAATAAATAAAATGGATGTGACTTTTTTACAACTTTGTGCCACATTATATACAGTCATTCTGTCAGAGTACAATAATGGGACATGCATAAATAAAAATGGTATATAGGAACAATACCAAAAATTATGAATAATAATTATGATTATTGTATATGTATAATCAGGGGCAACAAATGTGTGGAAAAGTGAGTTTAATACAGCCAAAAGATGAGTACTAAACAGGCATACAATATAAAAGACAATAATATTAACTATTTATCATCATAAATGAAAAGATATGTATGTTTGCTGTGAACAAAGGTACAGCCCAATTGATGGGGGAACAAATAATAAACACACCCCATTCTGGTGAAATACATTTTTTATGGACTTAAGACTGTTCATTTAAAATGTTGTCTTTACAGACATGCACATCCATGCAGATAACATGAACATACAACTATGGAACTATTCTACACTGAATAATGTAATACATATGTGATAATATAAAGCTATTTGGGTTATTTCAAAATGTATTTTAACAAATGCAAATGCTCTAGATTGTTTTTCTCCTAGTGCTCATTTTTTAGAATCAAATTAATAATTTTAGTTCAAAATGTTTTTTTGTTTTAGCCACAACTGGGCAAGTGAAGGACAATATTTTTCAAACATTTGTTATTTGCACAAGTGTCTCAATGTGAAATTTTACCCTTATCTCTGAATCTGGGCAAAGGACTGCCTAATTGGATAAAAAAATGACTATGTTTGTCTTGCCGACCCCTGGACTAGAGTGTTCCACAGATGCACTCCTCCTGCTGGTGGAGGTGTGAACACCATCAAAATCTCGTCTCTAAGACCCCCTCTGCTGGTAGGATAGGATGCAAACAGGTCACGTGGCCTTAATCCATCACATGACCTTCCCTTTAACAGGAAGTTGCCTGAACAAGGAGTTCTCTGGCTCAGCTTTTAGGTCCCTGTTGTATCCGTCTCCTGTTCCTGATTGTGTATCGACCTCGGCTTGCCCTTGACTATTCCTGATTGCTGCCTGCCTGACCTCTGGCTTGTCTGATTACTCTTTGTGCCTTGTTCTGGTACCATGCTTGTCAGCAGTCTCTTGCCTTTGCTGCACAGGGCCACAACTTGGCAGTTGCCCGCAATGCTACACCCTCACCTCTAGAGGCTCTGGTGAAGACTGAGCAGCTGCCTAGACTCTGTGCACATCTCTACCAACTGAGCTGGTGACTCAGAGGGTCCACCATCCTGCCTTGCAGCACCGTGACTTTTGTGGCAGTGAAAGGCAGATTTAATGCTTTATAAAGAGACTCCAAACCTGCTGCACTTGCCAAAGCATATTTTATTATAGACAAGGAATGTTAAAGGTTAACAGTACTTCAAAGTTAGGGCAAATGGCCCCCCTCCCCTGTTCAACTTATAATACCCCACACTACTAGTCATCGATCTCTTCCACCAGTAGTAATTCTGCAGTCTCCACCACACTTTTTTTTATAGACCCTAATGGTCACGATTCCTACTTGCAAGGTTGAAGACTTAGGATTAGGATCTGTAGAGAAAAGTACATACTGTAAATGCACAGCAAGAGCTGGTGGAAGCAATAACTGGTAGAGCAGACCACTAGCTGTTGTTAGATTGGGGGTGGGGGGTTATAAAACATTTAATAGAAATTTGGGCAGTTTCCCTCAATTTTGTTAATCAAAGTGAATTTATCTTTTACCGGTATATATATATATATATATATGTGTACATAGATTAGTGCACATGCAAAACAATGTACACCTAAAAAGAAAAACTTACTGTAATGAGGATCCTTCTCTGGAAAATTTTTCAACCGATAGAACACAGTTCATGCACATGGTTACGCCTAAGTTTATTCCATACCAATATGGAATACTTTTATATTTATAAATATATATCTCCTTTCAAATTTTTAGACTATATTAATACTTACTTATATATTTATCGTAGATTTCTATACATACATTTATATTTATATATATATATATATATATATATATATATAT
>NC_092867.1:23122298-23122867 GCF_032062135.1 Pyxicephalus adspersus | reverse complement strand
TTCCTACTTTTCCAGCCTTTCAGGATGTTTCTGCAGTTTTGAATGCCGTTTTAGACCTTGGCCCATTATATATTGACTTACTCACCTCAGCTTGGTAGTGGAAGCACATTAAGGTGTTTTCCTCCTTTAACCAGAAGCAATATCAACCATAAACATAAACCATGACATCAGAAATTATAGGAACAAATAGGCAATCCTTGCAATTTAAAGCATATTAAGCAATATGTCCCCAAAAAATCCCCTTTGCCTATTTCTTCCTATAATTTTTCTTTTAAATGTATATGTACACACATAATTGTGTGTGTGTGTGTGTGTATAAACAAATATATATATATATATATACCGGTATATATATATATGTGTACATAGATTAGTGCACATGCTGCAAAACAATATACACCTAAAAAGAAAAACTTACCGTAATGAGGATCCTTCTCTGGAAATTTTTTCAACCGATAGAACACAGTTCATGCACACAAAGCGGTTACGCCTAAGTTTATTCCATACCAATATGGAATACTTTTATATTTATAAATATATATCTCCTTTCAGATTTTTAGACTATATTA
>NC_092867.1:23104991-23121451 GCF_032062135.1 Pyxicephalus adspersus | reverse complement strand
TGCAGTAAAGGCCTGGCAGACCATTAAAAAGGAGGGAACCCAGCATCAGGTGATGAGTTCAAGACTACAGACTGTCATTGCCAGCAAGGGGTTTTCAGCCAAATATTAGAAATGAACATTTTATTTTCAGTTTTTTAATTTGTCCAATTACTTTTGAGCCCCTGAAATGAAGTAATTGTGTAATGAAGTAAAAGGTTTTAGTTCCTCGCATTTTATGCAATCTTTTTGTTCAACCCACTAAATTAAAGCTGAAAAGCTGCAGTTCAACTACATCTGAGTTGCTTCATTTAAAATGAATTGTGGTAATGTACAGTACCAAAATTAGAAAAAAGTTGTATCTGTCCAAATATATGGACCTAACTATATGCTACTGGGTAATGCTTTATTGCGGTGAACCTGGTGCTTTGTTGTATGTGGTCAAATAAATGCATTGAGGCATACAGGAAACCTGTACTTTGCACACAGCAATAAAAACTTGAAAAATTTTAAAAATGTTCTTGCCTTTACATACACTTTTTAAATGGAAAACAGCTAAAATAAAATGATGTATTACTTTAGTAATTACTAATGTCACAGTACAAATTTGAAATACATTTCTGGAGCCTTGACTGGTCCACTTCAAATATCCAAAGTACACTTCGGACACATGGCAGGTCATATGCGTGGCTTATGTTTTATTGGACTATAAATATTTCCAAATCAAAAGAAATCATCAACCCATTGTAAAATACACAAAAAACTAGTTCAACAACATGTATTTGCTAAATGGTTACACATTATTAGCAGAATAATTATGTTGTCTGTGCCAGCAAGTGTTCATAAAAAGTGATATTGCACATTTTTACAAAGGATTTAGGTGCAACAGCTGACAGAATGTATTTTTTGAAAACTAAAACCTCCCAAAAACGTTTTTTTTCTTCAATAAACTAAGGATTATGAGGCTCATTCATCAAGTCAAATCGGAAGCTTGCTTACGCGCGCTTAATCGCGATCTGGAATTGGATGCCAAAAACCTATTTATCAATCAAATTTCAGCATATTACCTATTCTCCTGGCAGTTATCAACGGAAATGATCGCTCTGAACCGCCCATCTCCGGTGAGCTTGCATTAATAGTCACTGTTCCCCTGAAAAATAATTCTTTCAATAAAAAAAAAAAAAATAATTCCTAAAAAAAATGGTTGGGCTGTTCAAATGTTTCAAACATTTATATTAGGTGAGAAATAACAAGAATAGCATGGAGTACAAGGAGGAAGCAAAGAAAGAGGTTTTGAGGCTCAAGAGTCTTGTGTCAAACTATGGATGTATTGGTACATATTTACTTCATATATAACAAAGTCATACAAATACATAGTTCACAAAGCTAGAACTTATAATACATTATCTTATCTAGTTCTGTTCTAGAAAAATCACAGAAGTAGGAACATTATTTCAGGGTAACATACCATGTTATATTGGTTTCACCTATTTCTGTTCTTTCTGAGTCACAGAAATGGGGTATTTTACTAGACATATTGTTGCTAGCATAGACAGTAGACCGCAGAGAGGAATAAGAAAAAATAAAATAAGACCGTGTTTTCCATATATAAGTCCCCGACGCGTTTTGCCCAGATTAGGCTTCCTCAGGGGTATATGACTTTATATGATTTATGGTCTGTGTGCACAGAAAGGTTATATATCAGTGACAGTTGAATATCACAAATACATCATAAATTGTCATATGCAACGATGGTTATATTGCAAGTTGATGTTTAAATTCTCAGATATAGTGAGGAAGGATCCATATACATCTGGTATAGGGTCCTTCTCAATTTTAGTATGAATAGGAAAATTATAAGATAGTATCAAAAATAGTACTTACAGGTGGTATAAAGATCGGTTCTGAGTGATATATTCAGGACAGTAGTTCTTAAGGTAGTGTTGATACACTGAAATATTATAATTAATAATATTTAACTTAGTTGGTATGTTATGATTTCAAGCATAATGGTGTGTAACATTCATATAATTGAAGCATTAGACTCATGATATACGAGTATATATGTTTATCACTAAGAAGAGAGTCAAGATATAGGAATTGTTAGAAAGTAAGGATATTCATCTTAGGTAAAATATGATGGCTTACCAAGTAGGATTCATTTAAACTAACAAAATTGTTGAGTACCAAATGATTAAATATTAGGGTGAATATGAGTATATTTGAACTAATTTGGCTTTAAATGGAAGTGTTAGTTTACATGTCATTTAAACCTGCAGAAACATCCTGAAAGGCTGGAAAAGTAGGAACATATGTTTGGGACAAAGTGGATTTGTCCCTGCAAGTTTTAGATTTGAGTACTATTTGTTTTATGTAAACATCTAAATAATGCATACAATCCAGTATTTCATGAGAAAAATTAAGTTGAGCAACAACAGAACATCTGTTCATTTCTAAGAGTGTGAGACCCTGCTTGTGAGCTTGGCAATCAATGTGGTTTGATGTTGTGCTTGGCAACCTGGACCTTCTTCCATTACCATCAGGTATGTTAGGATGAGTATGCAACTCGGCTGGACAGCTAACTGACAACCAGTTTGGACAGCAAGTGGAAGATAAAGAAGATAGAAGACATGCACTCAGTGTGCAGATCAGTGATTTTCAGTGTATTTTCCAGATGTTGTTTGTGCTTCCTGGGATAATTTATTACAAGTAAGATTTGAACTCTAGAATGTATCATCCAGTATAAAAAAATGTAGGCAACAACTTCACCCACAATGCAACTCTTGGTTGTTGTGTGACACCCAGCCAGAAAATGACACCAATCTATCCCAGGCAGGGCCATGATAGGTTGACGGCCTGATGTATGGGGCCTGATTTATTAAAGCTCTCCAAGGCTGGAGAGGATACACTTTCATCAGTGAAGCTGGGTGATCCAGCAAACCTGGAATGGATCTGCTCCAGGATTTGAAACATTTGATAGCAAATTACTTTGAAGAAATCCATTCCAGGTTTGCTGGATCATCCAGGTTTACTGATAAGTGCATCATTTCCAGTCTTGGAGAGCTTTATTAAATCAGACCCTTAGAGTGGGCATCCTGTATCTCTCAAGCCTAAGGGTTATTTTACATTGCAGCATGTGCTGTACTGTGTTGCTAAATGTGGTTCATTGCACTTATCTCAATTTATTTGGTGCTTTTCAAACATATTTTTATTCATAGAGACAGATAAAGGGTATTCTCACAGGTAATTTATCAGCTGGCCTGTAAAACACTCTTAGATCCTAACCAGGAGAACTAGTTTTGTCCTCTCTTTATTATATTCTATATTTTAACGGGAAAACCATTTTTCTCTGTTAATTTAAAATACGATGGTTGTTTTTTTGTTGTCTGATCCTTGATGTTATATTAGTCTGCACAGTCAAATTCCTCTTATGCGTATTTTCTTATGTCTAGATTTTTTTAATAAAACATATCAGTTTAATGTTTTATGTTCTCAATGTGCCTTGTTTCTGCCCTGTTTTTGTTTTATAGGCTGGGACTTTGTTGTTGAGTCTGCTGCAGGCAAAGATAAATTCACTTTGATTAACTGTCTGTTCATTTTTAAGAGTGTGTGACCCTGCTTGTGAGCTTGGCAATCAATGTGGTTTGATGTTGTGCTTGGCAACCTGGACCTTCTTCCATTACCATCAGGTATGTTAGAATGAGTATGCAACTCAACTGGACAGTTAATTGACAACCAGTTTGGAGGAGCTGAGAAATTTTGCTGATTCTTGAAGTTGTTTTTGTACTTTTGTTATGTTTTATAGATGATTGAATTATTTTGAAACTAGTTGTATTCATTTTATCAGTAAACTAACATCCACTTCCCCCCTATTTGCCTTGAAACTCTTTCTTTCCTCCCTATGGCCATATATCTGTTACTTTGACAAAAATATCTTGTTCCAAGAGAACCACAAGGACATTTGTCATGTCCGCTAATTGTCTGTAGTCGTGTGATGATGCACTGATCATGTCTTGGAACTGTTTTATAAACTGTGTGCAAACAATAAAGTTTGGAGAGTGATCTAACCACACATTAATTTGTGTGTGTTACGTACTCTTCCAGTGCTGTAAACAGAAGCTATTAGAAAGAGGGAAAAATTGATCTGGGATCAATAGGAGATCGCCCTAACAGACAAGTGGAAGTGTGTTTGTATACAATAGTACCAAGATCAGGCAGCACAGCACAATGAGAACAAACCTATAACACTACTACAAATGATTTGCTGCCACACAACTCCTCAGTTGAACATGAGTGCACATGTCAGACTAAGAAAAAAAATAAACAAAGAAATTAAAACCATGACAATTTATTCATAAACGGAATATGTACATATTACATTTAAAAACCAATATGTGGCATGTGACTGTGAGAATGGCACAAAGGCAATGAGGGGGTTCAAGTAGCAGTTTGGAGTGGAAACCATGTACACATTTGTACTGAATATTTGTGGAAACAAATGACAAAACATTGCTGAAGAATTGCTAAATAACACAAAGTGTCATTACAAACCAGGCCCAAAAACATTGCAGCAAAAGCTGAAACTAACAAAAATGAGGATTACAAGGACACATCAATGCATACCATCCAAGCAAAATGCAAAAACAATGAAAATGCATATGTATTTATTTGCATTTAAATGTATTTTGACATATACACAGGTAAATCACTAAATGTTTCTTGATACATGTATTAAAACATCTTTGGCAACATTCCTTTTTTCAAATATTTGATTTCTATCAAGCCAAAATGAAATTTGAATTAGATCACAAATGCTTGGTGACATTTTTTGACATTCATATTATTGTGTGATAACATTTTATGCTAATTAGTATATATACAGTTTGATCGAAAATAGTTTGCAGTGTTGCAAAGCAAACCAAAAAGTATCAAAACAGTGCAACAAATGTAACAATAAATGAATCATTTTAGTAAATGTATAATGTAACATAAAAATGTAGCACTTACCCAAAAGAAGATGAAGCATTAAAGATTCAAACTGACCTGTATTAGACTGTAGATGCGCACAGAACAGGGAGCAGGTGCGCGCTAATTATTCAGTCACAGAGCTTAACAGATCCTCCTGAATCGCGCAGCTGCAAACTAAGTGCCTTAATTGGCAGATTCTCGACCCCTATTGCTCATTTATCAAGGCAGGAATCCGGCTAGCAAGTGAAGGCAAGTGTACTAGCACTTGGCTCCGACTCCGGATGACACCTACATTACTTGTTTAAATATTTTTTTTTTTAACAGATTTTTGTGTTTTGTTATTGAAAGTTTAATATTAAAGTTATTAAATATCAGTGAGGTATGCCTAAGAACTATAGCCTACAATGAAAAATAAATTTCCATGCAAAAAAATTGTACCACAAAAAAAGTTAAACAGAATGAGACTACTAGGTAGGTTAAACAAATCCTTTAGTTCCTCATATTTGTATGCAATCTTTTTGTTGAACCCACTGAACTAAAGCTGAAAGTCTGCAGTTCAACTGAGTGGTTTCATTTAAAATAATTGTGGTAATGTACAGAACCAAAATTAGACGCATGTGATTGTTTTAAGTTACAAGTTTAAAGTTTTTTTTTTTTTCATTGGCAGTACTTTCCATGTGTCTGCAGTTTCAGACAGCCATCCTGAATGTTGCAATGCTCAAAAACAAATCTAGATAACCTTTGTGTTGAGCCCAACTGATGTTCTAACAAAACTTCAGCTACAAACCCACATTACATCCAAGGCTTAGTCTATATGAAATGTTTTCCCAGCATTTATCCAGAGGCTTTAAAAGCCCACGTTTGATATTCCAATGGGGTAATCTACACCGAGGCATTTCCTTGAGGCATGTTTTTGAGAAAGAAAACGCTCCTTGCTGCCTTTAAAATTAAAAACACTCAAACACGCGTTTTTTTATCTTTAACATTTTTTTTAAATGTCAATTAAAGCCTCCATTTATGTCAGTTGAGGCTCTATAGCAGTTTGCACATGTTTTTATGTGTGTTAACACCCTATTATGAAAGCTTCTATTGAAAACAATGGAGGCTTTTTTAAGCGTTTTGGAAGGATCTTGGAATCTGGATTTCCTTTTATTAGGGGGATGTTAAGGCGATCTCCTATTGATCCCAGATCAATTTTTCCCTCTTTCGAATAGCTTCTGTTTACAGCGCTAGAAGAGCGTAACACACGCAACCTAAT
Organism: Pyxicephalus adspersus; assembly: GCF_032062135.1. Classification (NCBI taxonomy): domain Eukaryota; kingdom Metazoa; phylum Chordata; class Amphibia; order Anura; family Pyxicephalidae; genus Pyxicephalus; species Pyxicephalus adspersus. The sequence goes on along the minus strand of NC_092867.1, from coordinate 23,115,249 downwards.
GTGTTGTCAGATCACTCTCAAAACTTTATTGTTTGCACACAGTTTATATAACAGTTCAAAGACATGATGAGTGCATGATCACATGACTACAGACAATTAGACATGACAAATGTCCTTGTGGTTCCCTTAGAACAAGATATTTTTGTTATAGTAACAGATATATGGCCGTAGGGAGGAAAGGAAGAATTTCAAGAGAAAAGGGGGGGAAGAAGAGTACAACTAGTTTCAACATAATTTCATCATCTACAAAACATAACAAAAGTAGAAAAATATTTAACTTCAGGACTCAGGAAAATTCCTCAGCTACTTTCAATGAACTCCCAGATCTCTGCCTTCCCACCATGGGGAATAAATACAGGGGTACATAAAACTCCTTACCCATTCACTGAAAGGTTAAAAAATATATGTAAAAAAGGAGTTTAATGTTAAAGTATTTTTATTATATGTATGTGTTTTGAGTTTAACTGTATTTGACGTTATAATCCCTCTATGAAGGGATGATTCCCACAGCTGCATTCATGACATGAGCACAGCTATAGGACTCCTGACAGTGAGGGATCCCCAGGAACTCCCCATTCACCTCCAGTGCTGGTTGGCTGATAAAAGGGGAACCCTGATGATGCTTGGCTAATAAAAGGTCAACATAAGGTCATCACTCATGATGCCTAAAGCGTCATCAGGGTTTCCATTTTCATCCAACCGAGGGAGAGGTCGTAAGAGGCCATTGCTCCAGGAAGCTTTGGCTTTAGATATAGCTTGAGACACAACTAAAGAAAAAACTGCCTGGGTCTCCTGTATCTGCAGTTTTTTGGCCATTTTTGCAGTTACCTGTGAAGGACACATATGTTCATATACCCACAAGATCCTGCTATCCATCAATGAATTTACCAAGCTAGTTACTGAGGATTATAGATCTAAATTAGTTTAAGAAGTAGTTAATGTTAAAAACATTCATATAACCCATCAAGATAAAAATCACATTAGGATGAAGGGCCTGTAAGAAGTGTAATTTTTATTTAAGTTATTTTTATCATGCGAAATACAATTTGTGTTTTGTTGCGTGACAAGTTTCAGTATCCAAACACTTACATCTAATTAGACTTCATACATTTCTAGAAACATGTCATAAAACAAAGAAAGAAAGAGAAAAAAGAGAAGAAAGAGAAAAAAAATAAAAATAAAATAACGTAATATTAAATTGTGTGGCCTCGGAATGAATGCCTCTGCATCATGTTCCCAGGAACCAAATAAACACAATATAGGGTATTTTGGGGGTAACAGGTCAGTGGTATCCTTGATAAATAAAGTTCCAAGTCCCAGAGGCAAATTATCCGGTGACAATTCCTGGAAATAATGTGTTAAAGTGACACCCAATTCCCAGCATTTGGGACAAAAAGAGTGGGATCCTCTGGTCTCGTTGGCATTGCTTTTTCTCAGCACTTTGTGTGCTCTAATGCATCTTAAATTGTGATTTCCCTCCAGACCTCATTCACCATATATTTCCGTACGTTTTGGTAGCCCTGTATCATGTGGTTTACTAAATCATTGTTCTGGAAGTCCTTTTGCCAGTGCTTCACATTTGTCAGAGAGCGATCTGTTGAAGACATTTTGGTAATAGAAATAGAGCAAACAGCCTGTCAAATCTGTCCTTCTGCAGCAGATGACACCATTTTTACCAGTTGGCGTGTGCCGAAAAAAGTTCCAATTCTTTAACAATTATTTGTAGTAGTGGAAGGTAGTTTATGCAGTGTATGCACGCGTGCCTTAGAAGAGGAGTACATACTTTGGAGAATTCTAAGGTATGCTCCCCTAAAACCCACCCACCGCATAACTTTAAATAGCCACTGTATGCTGACATTATCAAATGCATTTTTGGCATCGATTCCTAAAATTGCAATGTCGTTGTCCAATTGCAATTTCACTACTTCCAGGACTGCCAACATTCTTCTTATATTAGATACTGTTGCCCTTCCCCTCACAAATCCCACCAGGAGCTAAAAGTCTAGGTAGAATGGGAGCCAGTCTCTCGGCCATAATCTTCGATAAAATTTTAGCATCAATGTTTATTAGTGAGATAGGCCTATATGGTTCTGGAAGGGTAGGATTTCTGCCTTGTTGAGGTAGGACCTTGATATAGGCCTCTTTCCCCCTCGGGGAATAGATGCCCGTTTTCCACACGTGGTTATAAAGGTCGCAATGGACAGGGGCCCACACATCCTTTAACATCTTGTAAAACTCCGCAGAGTATCCATCCAGACCTGGTGCTTTCCCATTCACAAAGTTGGTTATTGTAGACTGCACCTCTAATAGTGTTATCAGTGTATTAAGCAAATCAATTTGTAATTTTGATAACACCAGTAGAGTTAGGTTACTCAAAAAAATCATCCGCCTTAGCCTCATCTATAGGGGTTCCCCAATAGAGGTTTCTATAAAAAGCAGTGAAAGAAGGATTTATATCTTCCGGTTGGGACGTCAGATTGCCTGCAGGAGTTTGCGGAATTGCAATGTGGTTTGGTTTATAAGAGGGACGAACTAAGTTTTCCTAGCATTTTCCCTGATTTGTTACTATACCAGTGGAATTTAACATCTATGATTTTTCGTTGGAAGCATTCATATTTCTCTTTCCAAGTATAAAAATCGTGTTTAGCCTCCTGCCATTGCTGACGATACAGTGGGGTGGAGTTATTGTTTAGTAGTTGAGCTTTCCGTAACTTTGTGAGAGCTGTAAAGTAGTTTTCATTTGCTATTTTTTTTTCATTTGGAAACATAGGCCAAATTTTGCCCCTGATATATGCTTTGTTCGCTTCCCAAAACAATATTGGGTCATCGGCGTGTCCATAATTACTAGATTCAAATTCACCCCACACTGATTATAATTAGTCCAAAGTTCCAGTTCTTTGTACAGATAAGACGTGAATTTCCATATGTAAGCGTCCCCTTTGGCAGCCAGATCTAGTACCGTCAACATGATTGGCGTGTGGTCTGATAAGACCATCGCCCCAATTTCTGGGCATTCGATCAGTGGGTATAGTGATGATTAGCAGAAAAGATAATCCACCGGGGACTGTGTATCATGTGCATTCGAAGAGAAAGTATATTATTTTTCAAGCGGGTGTTTATCCCGCCACACATTATGAAAATGCATGGATTCAGCAAACTCTGATAGATGAGTAGCACTTGAACTGTGGTCACCCATCACACCCTGCCTTACAGCCGGTGATGATTTTACAGTTCTATCCTCATTAAGGTTCATCATCATATAAAAGTCGGCCCCTACCAATTTGCGTGAGTTGTGGTCTTGGGAGATACACAAAACGAGAGCTCTTGTAAAAATTCTGTTGTTGGAGAGTTGGGTGCGTACAAATTTTAAATAGAGAGCTGTTTACCAGCAAACTCTAATATTAGTTTTGCTATTCTCTCTTCTTGATCTGAGGAGCTTGACAGGGTTTTACAGGAAAGATGCTTATTTAAAAGAATGGGAACTCCCATTTTTTTTCCGACAGCCGGTGAGCCATAGACCTCCCTCACCCATAGTTTTCTCATCCTATGAGAATCTGAGTCTGCTAGATGCTTCTCTTGTAAAAGTGCCACGTCTGTTAGCAATTTCTTAAGATGCCTCAGAATTGCCATTCTTTTATTTGGGGATCCCAGCCCCTTAACATTCCACGAGATTACTTTCATTAGTTAAGCTCATTGTTGTTATGACTGGCTCTACAGTAGTTTTATCTCTTTGAGGTGTTGGTGCAACCAAAACTGAATCTATAACGCTGTTTGCGTTCATTGTGCTCCGAAAAAATAAATGGACCATAGCACAAAAAAAACTCAAATAAACATACAAAACAGCTAACCCATAACACTATTATCTGTGTCACAGAAAAAACAGACAACAACAAATTTGAGGACTTCCTTTTTTCATCACAGAAGTGTCAATTCTCACCGCCATCTTTTTACAGGTATTTGAGGCTCGTACCCTGGTGAGCACTAACCCCAGAAAAGCCCTTAGGGCTAAGCTGTTGAGCTGTAGAAACACTCAAAATTATTAATATTAGGCCAAAAACCCTCATTAAAGATTGCTAAGTTATCGACCAACCAATATCTACTGATTATAAATCGTGGATCCTAATGAATAGCCTAATCTAACTTCTTGACTAATCAGGAGAGCTCTGAATAATCTGTATCCACATAGCATATCATAAAGTCATCACCAAAATAGCTCACATATCCGAGAGACTTCTGAGGTCGACTGGATTTCAAGCATCATGCTGCTAATGTAGTTGTCCCTTGTGTTGCGATTTCTTTTTTTCCTTGTCCATGTTGGAGTTTTGCTGTTTCCAGTTTTTGGCTTCTGTTTGTATCCTCTGTTGCTTGTGCACCGGTTCTGCAGAACAATGGTGCGCTTGTTTCAGGGTCGATTCCTCATGGTAATCATCTGGTCGTTCATCTGGTTGCACTTGTGTCAGATTCTGAAGATATTCCGGTGCATCTTCCACCAAGTAGAGGGAGTGATTTTGACCTTGTGTATCTCTGACATGAAGAATAACCGGATAGGCCAGTGTAAAGTGGATTTTATGATGGAACAATTCTGTACATACTGTGCTGAAAGCTTTGCGTTTGCGAGCCACTTCCATTGAATAATCGGAGAAAATTAGTAAAGAATGTCCATCTCAATTTTCTCTTAGCTCTGTACTTTTGAAACACCAATGTGTGCTCGGTGTAGTCTAGATATTTCACAAACACAGGTCTGGCTTCTCTAGCTCCATTATGGATGGGGCCTAACCTCTGCGCCCATTCCACTTTGCAGGCATGTGGGATGTCCAATAAATCCGGAATAACATTCACACAAACTTCAGGCAGCTGAGCTGGTTTAATACATTCTGGAATGCCTATAATCCAAAGATTATTTCATCTGGTCTTATTGTCTAGATCAGTGTTTCCCAACCTTTCCTAAATCGTGGCATATATTTTACATTAGAAAAATCCCACGGAACGCCACTAAACAAAAATGTCACAGATTAATTAGCTACCTGCTGCCATCTAGTGGAAGAGTACTTCTTTGTTCTGCCTATCACTATACATTGCTGGTATAGCCAAATGAAGACAAATTATTTGCAGTAAACAAATAATTTTCACACCAATTAACCAACATTGGATAATTTCTCACTGTACACCTGAAGATCGCTCATGGCACACTAGTGTGCCGCGGCACAGTGGTTGAAAATCACTGGTCTAGATCATCTAGCAGTGATAGGATTGTGGTCTTAGTTTCCAGTGTAATTATCCATGCATTTGCTGCTGTCGGCTTATCCACTAATGCGGACACCCTGGCTTTAGCGGCGGTTATACGAGTAAACTGAGTTTTCATTTTCTGCCACATCTAACATTTCTTGCAGGGAAAGTTTAAGTACAGTTACTACCGCCTCTGCAATTTTAGAGCAGTCTGGTGGGTTATTAGATGCCTGTTTGTTAAGAACATAAGGCTGCTGAGTACTCACATTTGCTGTGTCTTTTCCTGTGTCTTATCCTGCCTGGTCACGTGGCTTGCTGAGTTATTAGAAAGAGATTTCCCCAGGAACTTATCCATGCAGTCAGGTTGCGCTAACAACAGGGTGAGTTATATGTGATTTTAATGCTGAATATTAGCAGGGTACGCAGGAGCCTCCCTTCATAGTTGCTTCCCATGAGGCGTCGGAACTGGAAGTCAGAAGTGTAATTTTGAGTCTGTATTTTGTAGATAATTGAGTTGCATTGAAACTAGTTTTATCCTCCTTATCAGTAAACCAACATTTGCTTCCTCCTAACCTTGAGACTTGTTAATTTATTAGTTGGTAATTGAATTTCTTGTTATTGACTAAATACTAAGTGCCTGCCACCCTGCTGTCTGACTATATAAACTGTGATGTGATAATAAAGCTTTGAGAGTGATCTAACTACACATTGTTGAGTTGTGTTACGTGCTCCACCAGCGCTGTAAACAGAAGCCATCAGAGAGGGTGACAGCTGATCAGGGTTAAGTAGGAGATTGCCTTAACAGGGTCTATTCAAGCCTGGGGTTTGCAGGAGACTTCCATTTTTAGTGCTATATTACATTAATAAAATAATGTTTCCAGGCTAAAAGTTCATATTTACCCTCTTTTTTTTTGAAAAGCATAAACAGGTGTTAAAAATAACGTAATTTGGTAAATGGAGCTGGGAAGTAGTTTTGTTCCAACGAACTACTACACAGTGCTAAAGGAGGTAGGATATAGTTTACATAGTTGACCTAACTTGCAAAACAAACATTTGCTGTCAATGTAAATTGACTTGGTTTAAGTTAACATAGTTATTTACTGTAATGGCTATAAATGGTGCCAAAATCTAAGTGGCTCTAACAGCAGCATCAACAATACAATTATTCCATTGTAGAAGTAAGAGTGTTGTCACCCTATTGGACTGCCTATCCACCACAAAACCATTTGATATTATATCAAACAGTATTTATACAGCACCAACATATTACATAGTGCTGTACATTTAATAGGGGTTGAAAATGAAAGAAAGATACAAACAATGAAAATGAAGGAGAGGACCCTGCTGAGAGGAGTTTACAATCTAAGATCTTGCTGTATTTATATGACCAGTAGTTTAAAGGGTCTTAAACGTTTTTAAGAGTAGTAAGAAACCCAATGAGGATAGATCACCCCCAAAGTGATATTTAATTATGGTTGGATATTGATTGTTTGAATCTATATTGATTAGTTTTAAAGACACCAATAGCAAGATCTCCCTATAATAACCAATTGTATAATCTACAGCAATAGTGGGATTACTCTGTAATAGTGGCACAAACTGGCAAAACCAGAGATTAAGATTTAAAGATCTCCGTGCTATAGTCTTGTAAAATGCTTTAAACTTATTCTTACATGCCCACTCCTATCTAACCAAAACACAAACATACAAAATCAGGAATCTAGTAATTTGTATTTTTATATTTTTTTTATATTTTGCAACATTGGTTAGTTAACCTGTGTTTTTTTAGTTTGGTAATGTTATTTCATCAATTAAGTTAAAGATAAACTTTTTTATTCAACATACTCAACAAAATATTCCATGGTAATGGTGGGTAATAGTGGTAATATGCAAGGGTTATGTAAGGGTTATGTTAAAAGATATCTAAACCCAGGAACAAAATTTTAAGAAAATGCAGTTTATACTGGATACTTGGGATGGGTAGGCAAAGTTGAATTCATTGTGAAAATACTATTTTCACAAGTGGAATTATTTTTGTGAAAATAAGGCTAATTTTTAGGGTTTTGTATAATAAAAGGAAAATGTAGTTGGGGGGGGGGGGTGTCTACATCAGGAAGGAGACAGGGGTACAGTGAGCGATCCCAGGTAAGTTAAAAGGCATGTAGGGTATCTTTAATAGTACACGTGTGCCTATTATCCAATTGTCCAATTTAATTTGACCAATAATCAGGCCATTGGTATTGAAGGTGATTTCCAAGCCCGAGCCAGGGTGATTCTACCTACTAGAGGCAGATAATTACAACATTTTCTTGTGTATTTCAAAAATGGCATATCAATTTTGCTCAATAGGGCATATTCCAGGCTAGGGGACAAGATGTTTGTATCACCTTGCTGAGAAGGTCCAACATCTTTCTCCAACACTCTTGTGCCATGGGCAAGACTACCAGACATGCTCCATGTCTCCTAATCCCTCCACAGCCCACTAAACAAAGGGCAGAAGAACCAGGGAAACACTTGGCTGTCTTGGGTAGGGATTAGGTACCAGCATAGCATTACCCTGTAGTTCAGTTCGACCAGGTTCACATTGAGTGAGACTTTAGAAATATTTCAGGCTATCTCAATCCACTTCTCCAAGTCCCAAGATTGATTCATATACCTTTCCCAGGCTATCATAGATAGTAGTTTGGAGTAGGGGCCGACAGCACACAATACATAATTAAAATCTCTCCCAGTCAGCAAAAGTATTATATGTACTTGCCATTTTGCAATTTGAGGGGATGTCTCTGAGAAAGTTTGGAGCTTATAAAAGACTGAATAGCGAAAACCTTCAGAGCTGGGTAAACCTTTATTTTGAAGTGATTGAAATTCAAAATGTGCCTTCCTGATAAGTCTTCCTACTTAATTTCGATGTGCCTTCCTACTTAAGTCTATAGTTTGATCAAGGGCCTTGTGAAATGGTATGAATCAAACCTGATCAGGATGAGTATAGTAAAAAGAGTTTGAAAGAGGTTATTCAAATTTTGCTTGTTGGCTGCTTTAAGCTTGGGTAGGTTCAAAGAACCCCTGATCTCGTCAGCTACAGGGGCGGGAAGTAGGAGCTTGTGTCAAAGTTTATGATATTATGCACCAAACTCCTCCAAAATTGTTTTCAGGTTTTGAGTGGTTCTACCGGATTGCATCCAAATCTTGGCCAAGGTGTAAGATTTGGGACGTGGGTTTAGTTTATTGACTAGAAGTTGACCCTCATAGTCAGACCAGGTGAAACAATTGTTTATGTTGTCTTAGGAGATCCCTATATTCTCTTATTTTAGCTTCTATAACTTTGGTTTGGGTGCTTTTAAGTCTAGAGGCAAGTTTAATTAGTTCCCCTCTAATAGATCCTTTAAATGCATCTCAATTGTTAGCATATGACGTATCGCTAGGATTACTGAGTGTAAAAAAATCTTCAATAGCAGCCTCAATTTCAATACCTAATATCTTGTCTTGTAGTATGCGGTCATTTATTCTCCAGCGAAAACGAGATGACCTACCTCTCAAGGTTGAGAAGGTAACTACCGCAGGGTCATGGTTAGACCAAGTGGATGATCAGGTATCTGCTTTTCCAGCTGCCTGATTATCCCCGAGGTGTTGGCACCAGAGGAAGAGTGGAAGTGCTTCACATCCACCCTACTCCTGGGCATGACGTCATGATTGACGCACACACTCTATACCTATTAGGACGCCAATTACTTGCCCTTATAAAACAGGAGATTTATTTTTCAGTTTTTCTTGCTGGTCTCGCCTGCTATGTTCCCCTTTTTGAAATTTGATACATACAACTCCTTGCAAGCCTTGCTCTTAATATCACTTTAATCATAGTAACAACTTTTTTGAATACTGACAGACACTGGTATTATTTACCTTACCATGAATGCTTAAGATTGCTGTGAAGTTTAACAGTAGTTATCCTTATGGAAGATATTTTTGTCTCTCACCAGCCCACATGCTTTCTTTATAAACCTACCCTGTTTAATTATACCTGAGCCTACGCAGCAGTGCACCATTATAGACATTTGTAAATAGACAATGATTTCTCTCTTCAAAACGAAGTTTCTCCTTTCTTTTTGTCTAAGTTGAACAACACAGGCTTTTTTCCACCATTATACTTATCATTACCTTTTGACAACATTCACAGATATTTGTCTTCAGAACAATTCTTCTTGAAACCACTTTAAAGTGTATAGTTCTTTTCCAACCCGGGCTGTTGTCTTCTGCATTTGATTTTTGCAGTAGGACCGCTTGCCTCTTTCCACCAGCAGATAACGCTATATTATATGTTACCATAACAACCCATGAATTATTATCATCATAAAAGCTTTTTAGTATACAACACTGTTGAACATTAATCAACACTTCCAAATAACCCCAGAGCCACGATCGGCTCCGGGGTTATTTGGAAGCTAAAAGCTAATTGGTAGCTAAAAACAACAGTAAAAACCACTCACCTGGTCCTATCAGCATCCTCCGGCATCCTGCTCATCCATGCCCGTCTTCTGGGCATATCCTGTGCCTTTTTTCTTCTGCCAGCGAGTGCACTGATGTTCCTGGGGAGTTCCCGGTGATGTTGATACATGCGTCGGTGCGAGCGGGAGGCGCAGCGGGAAATTCAAATGATTTTGTATTGTTTTTTTTTTTTAAATATTTCTTTATTGGCAGACAGAAAATACAAATATTCATAGATTATAAACAACAGTGTATCAAACAGATATTTATCCTGCCCTTACACCATTTTCCATACAAAAAAGTCAATCAACAAAATTACCGGTACATAACTAATAACAAAACATACCAAATGAGTATTGCCCGAAATTAGTTGCTGAACTCTATTGCTCAAGAGGTCCCAGGAGCAATCGAACACCTTATATCAACTTTTCCAAGCACCTTTGCAAAATGTATGCAATGTATGTCTTGTATGCAAGACCTTGAGGAAAGTAAGGTGTAGAGCGCAGAGGGGTAGCAGTAGTGGGCCCTATATGAAACTTAAATAACTTTT
>NC_092867.1:22976277-23104670 GCF_032062135.1 Pyxicephalus adspersus | reverse complement strand
AGGTGAAAGCCGAGTGGAGTTTGTGAATGTCAGTAGCAAAAAAGGCAATGTCTGCATAGGATACAGTAGTCTCGCAAAGCTGATCATCTTGATAAGATGGCAGCGTCCCATCAATGATAGAGGTAGAGTTTTCCACCACTTCAACTCATCCAGAATTTTAGTAATGAGTGGGGAATAATTTAAATTGTACATATCTGGAGTAGAGGATATTTTAATTCCCATATTTTATATTTTATTACCAAGTTAATGAGAAATGATTTTGGCAGTTTTAGACCCAAGGACTCTGCACAGACCAATAATTCCCTAGATGGGGTTGGGGAAAGGCCCAACAAATCACTTTTCAAATAATCAATTTTAAATCCTGAGAAGGCACCAAAAATTGTATATGTTGGATGAATTTATGTAGATCTCTGACCGGATTCTGAAGAAAAAACGTTATATCAACTGCAAACATCGCCAAACTAATATGTTTACCCCCAATCTCCACTCCTTCATAAATTTTTATATCTCTAAAAGATCTTGCCAGAGGTTCAATAGCTACGTTGAAGAGGAGAGGTCACAGCAGGCAACCTTGCCTAGTACCCCGGCCCAGCAAAAACACTGGGGAGGATACCCCTGCCACATGTAACTGGGCTCTTGGACTCGCATACATAGATTTGAAAGAGTTTGCAAATTTGGCCCTTGAATCCAAACTTCTCCAACACCATGTGCAACCAAGGCCATTCCACAATATCAACCGCTTTCACAGCATCTAAGGCTAAAAGAGCCGACGATACCCAAGAAGACCGATTCAACCTAGCATAATTCCAGTACCATAAGTACCTTTCGAATATTATAGGTAGTGGATGTCCGCAAAATAAAGCCCATTTGTGCAGGCCTTACCAATCGAGGGAGGATGCCCGCTGTCTTGGAAAATAATTTAACATCTTTATTCAACAAAAATATAGGGCGGTAGGAGCTAGGATCCAATGGATCTTTACGCTGTTTTGGAAGAACTTTAATAAACGCTAGCCATCCAGATTCTAGATAAGAAGCGTGGGAGTACATGGAGTTATACAATGATAACAAGGACGGAGTGACCTCATTGATTAAAATTTTGTAAAATTCAGATGGAAAACCATCTGGGCCAGGTGCCTTATAGTTACCAGAATTCTTAATAGCCCTGAGTACTTCTTCTTCCGGTATAGACCCAATTGAATAGATCAGTTCCTCCTCAGTTAACTGTGGAAGACCTAAGCGGTCCAAAAAAGTCTTACCCTGAGTAAAATTAGTATTAGTATAATATGAGGGGAGGCTCTAAAACCTTTTGCAAGATTGGCCAGCAATTTCCCAGATTTGTTACCATATCTAAAAAACTGTAAGAGCGAATCGTGGCGTTGTACTGGCCAATCCAAAAATCACAGGGTTTTTTCGCTTGCATCCAAGATTCTTTAGCCAATATGGAGAGCGAAGATTTATATACCAAGTATGCCTGCTTGGCAGTATAGCAAGCTGTACAATATTTGCGTAAAGTTTTTTTTTTAGTTGACGAAACATTATTTTACCACGAGTGACCACCTTAGCCGTCTCCCAATACAGGTGGGGGTTGTTTTTATGTATTGCATTGTGATAGTCAAAATCACGCCACCAGTACTGTAACTGATGTTGAAATTTCTCATCCTTAGCCAGATAAGCAGGAAATCGCCATATAAATTCAGTTTTACCAAGGAAGCTATTTGTTAGAGTCACAGAAACTGGGGCACGATCCGAGATCACAAGGGGATGGATAATAGCAGAATCAAATTTTAAACAGGAGGTCATCAGAAAGTAATATAGTATCCAATCTAGACAAGGTTGAGTGAACCTGAGATACGTGTGTGAAGCCCTGCTCCTAGGGGTGGAGATGCCTCCAGGAATCAGTCAGTCCAGTCCCTGTAAGGAAAGAGTGAAACACTTTATCATCGGCGGATGTATGGCCCCGCTTGGGTGGTGGTGGGATCCTATGTTCCACAGAATTGGGTACAGCATTAAAGTCACCAGCCACAATTAAAGGCACTTTGGGAAGAGATTGCACAGTGGTGAGCAGATTATTATAAAACCTCCGATTGTCAGGGTTAGGACCATAAACCACCAAGAAGGATAAGGCGTTGGCTTGGAATTGGACTGTCATGGATGCCCATCTTCCCTCAAAAACATCACAGGCTTTGAGATTATGGAGTGTTGAGGTTTCTTGTGTAGAAGAATGAGTACTCCAGCTTTTCGGCCTGAGGCTGAAGCCCCCCACACTTCTCCCACCCAATCAAGCCATTAAATGAAAAAGGAAAGCTGAGAGGTGGGTCTCCTGAAGGATAACTACATCCATTTGTAACTTCTTTAAGTGACGTAGAATAGTAGTGGGCTTGTTGGGGGATCTCAATTCCTTCACATTTCAGGACACAATTTTCATCACGGGGGTTTATGGAGGGAAAGAGCTACAGTTGCTGAAATTAAGATATGAGTGGTCCCGTGTCGTTGTCCCAAACGAGCTGCGGCACTGAGAATCTCCATACATTACAGCAAAGAGGATATGATCACTCATCTGCAGTGTGAGCAAGAAATAAAAGAAAAAACCAACAGAGACCACCAGCTCCATCTAGTGGACAATAGATAAAGAACTGATGAAATAGGGGTTCCTTGTTAGGGGCATGTAAAAAAAGCCAGCCAGTCTATTCGGCCAAGAAAGCAAGCATTTTGGATTGTTGGGATCTGGATCTCGCTGACTGGTTATCTTGCTGCCTGGGAGGTGTAGCAACTGGGTTGGAGGAGGGTGTGGAATGGGGCAAAGCCTTCATCACTTCTGCAGCCGCCAAGGGATCTGTGAATATCTTGGATTCCTTATCCGGAATAAAAATTTTAAGCACCGCTGGATACATTAGTGCAAAGCATAGATTTTTGTCGATGAGTTGTTTGCAGGGAGAAGGCCCAGCGTTTTTTGGTAGTTTCCATCGAGTAATCTGAGAATAACATGACTCTGTGGTCTTGGATACTGAAGGAGTCAAATCCCCGATATGCCCTTAAAATTTGGAGCTTATAATTAAAGTTATGATAATTGACTATGATTTGCCGGGGTAATGCTTTATTCTGCTGAAGAGGGCCTAGCCTATGTGCCCTTTCTATTTACATAGGGTGTTTCAACCCCAGAGCTTTTGGAAGCGTATTTGAGCAGATTTTATGGAGATCAGGTGCTTTATATGACTCAGGAATCCCTATAATTCGCAGGTTACTACGGCGGTCTCTATCCTCCAGATCTATCATCTTATCTTGCATTGAGCCCCCACTTGCTGTTGTTTAGTACAGGTATTAATCAGGTCATCTTCCAGGTCACTAATGCTCTGTTGCATGGCTTGTATTTCTGCCCCATGATTCTGTACCAGCTCTGTAATGGTCTGTAAATGTATTGCTAAAGCTTCTTTAATATTCAAAAGCAGTGCTGGTTGGAGGTCCTGAGACAACTCAGAGGCAAGCTGCTTGTAACTATTAGAGGGGCAGATATGAGCAGGGCTGTCAATCCTACCTGGACTGTGTGCTTCTGCCTCGTGGTCTGATATGGGGTCGGCCATCTTGGCTTGTGCAGCCTTCCGTGCACTCAGCTTCTGCTGACTTCGCTTTAAGGACTGGGAGCCGGGTATGAATCTATCCATCTGTGTCCCGGGAGCAGGAGAATGTGATTGCGGTGTGTGACTCACCGCCACGTGAAGTCAGAAGAGCTAAAGGACTAGATGGAGCTGGAGCCGCGTCTCACACAGCTCCTCACATCGGGCGCCGGAACCGGAAGTCCGTATTGGATTTAATGCAAAATAACTGTGTTAAATCTAATACAATGTAATCATCATATAACATATTATATATAATTTCATTTTCAATTTATATATATTCAATTTCAATTTATATATAAATATATGCTACTGTATAGTTATATTACAGGTTTCAGTATATGCCCCCTTATTTTAACAGATTTTTTTTTATTTTATTTAGATTTTTTTTATTTAAAGTTTATTATTATTTTATTAAATATTGGACATATTTCGGTGAGTTATCCCTAATAATTATAGACCTACAATGTAAAATAAATTTTCATGCAAAACAATGTACTGCTTCTGGCGACACAATTAGAATGCCAGAGGGGTTAAATAAATATTTGTTGTGCTGTGATAAATGTCCATCCTCTCTGTACTTTTTGCAAGAAAAACCTAGGAAGGGTGTGTGTGAACAATTTACAGCGCAATAAAAGAGATCCAAACAGAGCACAAAGCCACATGCTGCCCTGAACTCCTGCATGATGGTGTCCTGGGTGCTCTGTGTGGGTCTACTCCTTTTGCACTCCTCCTGGCCTTTGGATGCTAATTTGTGAGTCATTTTATGTTTTATTTAACCATTTAGATCTGTATGCAGGCAATATTATATCCAGCATGTTCTTGTGTTTTTGTAACATCTTAATGAATGTTTAAAATTACTCACCATGGTTGAACAAATTCCCTAATTTTAAAAGATGAGAGGACTGCTTTTGCTGACCCATTCTTAAAAAGCTTTTTAGCACGCAGTTTCATATAAAGCATGCAGCTAGCGAAATCAGAACACATTGCTTGATTTTGAATATCTCCTAACAGTATCTAACTTGGAATTTGGAAATTTTGTTTAAAAACATGTCAGTTTAACTAATTATTTTTTAGAATACTTACTTTGTAATGATCTGCAAAATGAGACTGTAGTACGGAAGTGTCATCTACCTAGAGCTACAAATGGTCCCTCTTGCCTATTTCCAAACACTGGGTGGTATGGTACAGGTTCTGGGGCAGTAACAAAGAAATAGCTAAAGCTACTGAATTCATATGGCAGACAGGAACCACAGGAGGTGGTCAGAAATTGCAGTACACACATTTTCCCCAGAACAGTAAAACCACATTTAATGTCAGTGAACTACTAGTTTATGTTTATCTGTTTTATCTTTTGGAGTGTTTAGCAACATCTGTTCCTCAAGGCCAACTGAAGCTTCTCAAACTGGTGCCATGGACACAAGCCCAAACACATTTTCACCTTTAATGCCAAATTTGTACACAACTAACTGCAAATATTTTCTCATTGCATGTATATAATACTTTGAAAAACATAATTATTATCTGTTTAGATTCAGGACTAAAGATTACAAGTAAAAATGTTGGACACAAATATTTTTAGCCACCAAATATTAAATACTACTAAAATCTTTTTTTAAATTGTTTTATAGCTTGAGTAATTGTTATTAGACTGTTTTGTACTTCTGGTTGCAACAAAATGTGTCTTCTTTACCACTGTTGCTAGGGCAAAAATGTAAACAAAGGCAAAACTAAGCATTACATTTTAGAGTTGTCACCAGAACAAAAGGTTAAGGTAAATCTTGAATGTGTAATTTAAAGTGGAACTAAGGGCCTGATTTTTTAAAGCTGTCGCAAGCTGGAGAAGATACAGTTAAAACAGTGACGCTGGGTGATCCAGCAAAACTGGAATGTATTTCCTAAAAGTCAATTGCTATTTGCTTTCAAATTTTTTCAATCCTGGACCAGATCTGTTCCAGGTTTGCTGGAACAACCAACTTCACTAATGAAAGTATCCTCTACAGCCTTGGAGAGCTTTAATAAAACAGGTCCTAAATGTACAAAATAAAAACTGAACAGACATTTTCTTTATTTAAGAAGGGACAGGCAATAAACTTACCTGCTTGTTTCCAATCTTTTCCTAAATGTCCTGGCATATCTGTCAGGAATGCATAAGTCATCGATGATTGGTTAATCAAGAAGGCAGAAGATCCCCGAAAAAAAAAATCAGCTTACCTTACAAACTGATAAAACACAATCTAAATAAAATTATACCTTATATTAGATGGTCATAGGTTCAAATCTGCTTCCAAATTTCATTAACTGATTGCTTCAATCCCCTCCCAGCGGTAACCCAGAGTGTGACTGGGGGGGTAGAAAAAAGATGCTGGAAGTGGTAACCTGGGTCTCGGGGTAGGTAAATCTATGGAAACAATAGTAAATAAAACTCTTTCCTGATCTGCTGGCAGCCCGCGTCGTCCTTCGTGTCAAATGAGCGAGGAGACCAGCGGTGGACTGTGACTCTGGCTGGTGCACCTCCCAGCAAGGTCAGGAGAAGAACCCAGCTTATGGGGGCGCACTGGCCAGAGCTGTGGACCATGTCTTCTGTACAGATTGCAGGCTCAGGGCGGTGGGGGGGAGTTGTGTCTCTGGACTCTACTTGCCCACTGTCCCATTGCAGGCTCAGACCTGTGATGAGAGAGTGGGTGGGTATTGGCATCATGACGTCACTCTAGGGGAAGTTTCTTCCCCTGTGAGTGACACATGACTTTCCACGCATGTGTGGCCCGGAGTCCATAGATTACGTGATACAAGAGCTCCAAAAGGTTGGGGACCTCTGCTCCAAGATCATTCAAAACCAATAGGATGCACAGCAAGTGGTAGCACCCCAAACAACAAGAAACAAAAAGCCAGCACTCCAAAAGATATTCAAATTAGGTTTTAGTTAGGACATGAAGAGAATGAGCAATAGGATGAAGACTTTTATTTCATAGACAGGGAGGTCCTCCTAATCACGGAGCAATGATATATCATCACTGCACCTTGATAAAGGGAAACTCCTTTTCCACACAACATTGGACATACTGCTGTTCTTTATGGTTGCCTAAAAGTAAAATTTACCTTGAATATCTTGTGAAGTGGTTAATTACCACATATTGTAAAAAGGAGCACATATTTTGTATCTGCTGTATCTGCTATGTTGCACGTGTAGAAATATAGGATATGTGTAATTGAACAAAGAAACTGTAATAAGGAGACCAAACTGCCTACAGGTAAAGTTAAAACTGTACTGAAAACACTTGGTTTCTTGGCATGACTTTAGCTAGACTGTATTTATAATGTTAAGTTGGGTTTTAAGACTTACCGGTAAATCCATTCCAATGTGTTCAATTACTATATAATTATTTAATTACATAATTA
Source organism: Pyxicephalus adspersus (assembly GCF_032062135.1). Taxonomy (NCBI): domain Eukaryota; kingdom Metazoa; phylum Chordata; class Amphibia; order Anura; family Pyxicephalidae; genus Pyxicephalus; species Pyxicephalus adspersus. The sequence goes on along the minus strand of NC_092867.1, from coordinate 23,097,660 downwards.
CAATTGTTTTCTTTAGGCACTATGCGGTCATCTTTCCCTCAGAGTTACGCTCTGACCATCCTGAGAAGTTATGTATACAACTGGAGGGAGCTCAGGGAGAGAGTCGAGTAGAGATATCACTTAGTCTGGGGAATGAGAACACCACCCTTGTGGAGAGGACATTCCAAGATTCCACATTCACCTGCATCCAACTTCAGGTAAATACACCAGTGAAGAGAAAAATCGGAACAAAATGTTTATGTCTTATTGGATGTTCAGCTGGACAGAAATGTAGGTACATATGCAATGGCCAGTGGAAAATGTGACTATATACTCCCAGCTTTTGAGAACAAATTTCATCCCACACACATGAAATAATGAAATCTTGTGCATCATTCTGGCCTGGCACCCACCATTAACAGCACTTCTGCTTACAGTGTGCAGTAAAATTAGAATAGGGCAGTTTACGGGTACAAAAAAAGAACATTGAAGAACTGTGCAAGAGTGGATCTTCACTTTACTGAAGGATATTTTCAATGAAAATATTTATTTTTTCCTGAAACTTTATTTTATACCAGAAAACTGTCAGGTTCTGCATTTCAATTATTCTTTTTCGTTTTCCTCACTTGTGCTTGGATGCATCTATATTTAAATCATCATTTACTTTTTTTTTTATAGGTTCCTAGTTTCAAACATAAGAAGCAAGATGGGGTTGGCACCTTAGTAGCTGTGATTCAGAATGCAGGGCAAACAATAAGAAAGACTACAAAAGTCCTTTTAAAGAAGGCAAAATCTAGTCTTATCATCCAGACAGACAAAGCTGTGTACAAACCAGGACAAACAGGTAAAAAGTAGAGCATATACCAGTATTCATTTTTTAACTTCCTTGGCGGGCATCACCAGGTGACACCACGGGCCTGTGGGGACCAGGTAAGCCCTTTACAATTCAACCCCGAGTGTTGTTAGCGGTTACCACTTTTGGTACTGAAAACCTAAGCCACACTCGGGAATACCGCCAGGGAGGTTAATGTACTCTTGTGATTTATCATCATCTGTTGCTAATATCATTTACCCTGTACTCACTGGTTTCTATTCTCTCTCCTTCTCCATAGTCTGTTAACCCCTTGTCTGCATGCTCCATCACTCTTCTGTTTACCCTGTCTCCTTCACTCTCCTGCTTATCGTCTACTCCTGTACCTTTTTTCTCTACTGCTACTTGCTGGTGACATCTCAAACAGCCTCTCTCTCTGGTTTTGAAAGGTACTCCCTCCTCTTAACCATATTACCATTCTCCCAAGCCATAGGTTTTTACCCCCTTTTTCTGACAGTCTATGGAATGCCAGATATGTGTCGCCGGACACACCCTGGACACACTTTAGACCTGGTATTTTCCAAACAGTGCAACCTCACCCACCATTTCCCCTTTCTGATCACCCTTTCTTACCCCCCTTTCCATTGACCAGGTCTGGGATGTGGCAGAGAGATTTTGGTAACCTTGACCACAACCTATTCCTTAAGGGACTCATACCTTAAGTCCCTAAACCCCACTCTCTCAAAAATAACTCCTGATAAAACTGACACTTAAGCTGCGTACACACTTGCAATTTTTGTCGTTGGAAAGGATCTTTCACGATCCTTTCCAACGACAAGGGGCTGCAAGATGCATGAACGATGCTGTACATACAGCACCGTTCATGCTCTATGGAGAGGGGAGGGGGGAGAGCGACGGAGCGGCACCCTGCTGCGCGCTCTCCCCTTCCCTTTCATTACGATCGGCTGTCGTCCATCGTCCGTGGATCCGGCAGGTCGGTCGTCCGGACGATGGACGACACCGACTGTACACACGGAAGATTTTCGCCCGATAATTGGCCGATGCCGATTATCGGGCGATAAAAATCTGCCGTGTGTACGTAGCTTTAGTTCAACCACAATCTTTCTTTGGCTCTGAATAAAACTTTCCCTGCCACCTTCTGCTACCCCGTCTTGCTAACCCCCCACCCTGGCACAACATTCAAACCAAACAAGTTTGAATGTGTACGTGTATGAAATCTGGCCACAGCGCTGACTTCATGGACTACAAAGCCAAACTACAGCACCTTAACAATGCACTCACTGTCATCAAACAAAATATTTCTCTGTTGTCATATCCTCTCAAGCTTCCAATCCACACAGCTTCTTCTCAACAATTGACTCTTCTCAACAAGTGTCTCTGTGCCACTCCATCCATATCCTTCCACCTCTAAGTCATCACTAACCTCCCTCAGCCTTGTTACTCTGGATGAAGTCTCCTCACTTCTCTCATCATCTCTATCTAGTACCTGTTGGAAGCATGAGGGGATATGACAGCAGAGAAATAATTTTGCTTGGCGACATAAAGGTTCTATAGTCTGGCGTGACACAATTCCCTCTGTTCTACTCCTCCACCCTGGCCCCTGCACCAACCAAACTATTCAACCTTTCCCTTTCTACTTGTACCTACCCCTCTGTTTTAAAACATGCCATTATTCTCCCTATCCTGAATAAACCCAATAACCCATTAGACCCCCCCCTACCTTCTAGCCACTGACCTATCTTCCTTCTCCCATATATTTCCAAACTTCTTGAGCGCCTTGTGTATAAAAGACTCTCCGATGACCGGAATACCAACTCTCTCCTTGACCCACTCCAGTATGGATTTTGAGCTCCCCATTCCACCAAACAACCCTTACTAAAGTGGCCAATTACCTCCTCAGAGCTAAGCCTCAAGGCATCTTTTCCTTCTGCTAGATCTTCTTTTCCCTGTTGATCATCCCCTTCCAATCCAAATCTTAAAGTCAATTGGTATCAGTGACATTGCTCCCCCTTGATTTGCTTCCTGCTTGTCTGATCGCCCCTTTCAGGCTTGTTTCAATGGTAATCTATCTGGCTACCCCTGACTTGTCTCCCTCAGTCCTGGATAAGGTTTTATGCTGCCTGTCAGCTATCTCATCATGAATCGTTGATTCTGCACTCTCCTTTACCCCCCATATTCAGAACATTTCGGAGTCCTGTCCCTTTCACCTGTGCAACATTTCCAAAATCTTCCACTACTTGTCACCAGAGACCACCAAACTCCTTGTACAAGCTCTTATCTCTTGTCTGGACTACTGTAACTTCCTGGTCTGTGGTATTTCACTGACCCGACTCTCCCCTCTACAATCTATGAATGCTAAAGCCAGACTTATCCATCCTTCCCACCACTCCTCTTCTGCTGCTGTAAGGCCTGGGTAAATACCAGTTTTTCCCAGGACACCAATCCTCCAATCTACGCCGGAGTCTTTGCCTATAGCAGCCCCTGCTCAGCTTCGGGAGAGTAGTAGTGTCTCCCAGTACTCGGTTGCCCCCAGGACTTGGTGCGCAAGAGATGGTGTCTGGTGACAGACTGACAGCTGACCCAGAGCCCACAATTACAGAGTACAGAATGTTAGGCAATCCAAAAACAAGCCGAGGTCAAACATGGGAAATCAGTCCAACAAGTGCAGTACAAAGGGAAAGGCACAAACAGAGTCAGGGTCACAAGCCGAGGTCCGTCCAGGCAGAGTTCAACAGATAGTTAGGGACAGGCACAGGTCAGTAACAGAGAAAACTCAAAAAATTACTCCAACACAGGTAAGCCCAGCAGATGCTAAGACAGGCAAATCTGACTAGGAGCAGAGAGGCTTTAAAGCCCCAGCAGCCAATGACAGCATGTGATTAACAGGAGCTATCCTGCTAATCAGCTGCACATAGCTCCAATTTCTTTCAGCTGTGCAGCCTCAGTGCAGAGGATGCCGATGGAAAAATCCCAGCTACAGGGATGCAGCAACCCTCGGAGCACTGATCTTGAAAACCCAGTGCCACTGGCTACTGTTTACTTGCACATGACCATTGAGGTCAGGAAACTTACATCAATAACTAGGCTAAGAAAAAACATCCTTCCAGGGTAAGCATTCACTTTGCCTGCATTCCAATAATAATGTGTGTTGAATTGAGCAATGCATAGGAATTTGAATGACTGTAAGTGTTTCTATTACTTTATTATGTTGTCAAGGCATGTTTTCAACTTATAAACCTATCATTCATTTTCTTATAACAAACATTGTGGAAACCTATTTGTAAAAATTAGCTTTTCTAATTTTGTTTTTTTTTTATATTTGCAGTTCATTTTAGAATTCTGGCCATCAATGAATATTACCTACCAGAAAAAAGAACAGTACGTTTTCAGTTAAAGCAAACCTGTCTTATGCCGAATCTCATGTTTACATGTTTAGAGTCACTGGCCCTGATTTATTAAAGCTCTCCAAGGCTGAAGAAGATAATTTAATCAGTGAAGCTGGGTGATCCAGCAAACCTGTAATGGATCTGGTCCAGGATTGAAAACATTTGCAAGCACATAGCAAATTCCTTTGGGGACATCCATTCCAGATTTGCTGGATCACCCAGCTTCACCGATGAAAGTGTATCCTTTCCAGCTTTGGAGAGCTTTCATAAATTAGGCACACTGTGTCAGAAGAGAGATAAAGTCAAACAATAGATATTGTTTTAATTGCAAATGTGTTTTGGTTGTGTTCCTCAAAAAATCAGTGGAAGAGAACCACAGATCTAACCACAACCAGCATAATGTGAAAGTAATGTTATAAAAACCACACATGTGTTGTGTTCGGACCTACCATTAGTTATTTTTCATAGGAAAGTCTATGAAAAGTGCAGTGATGATGTGAAGAGTGCAACTACCTATGGCACCTGGATTTAACTTTGCACTGGTCTGGTAATGTTTCCAATGCAAATTGCTCAAGAAACAAGTTAAAACCTCCTTTCTTTCTTCCTAATGAGAAGCACAAAGTGTCTGCTCATCATAAGGACTTCTGCCATTTTGGAAAGTATGTGTGCAATAATCAGCATCTCTACGATTTATCATTAAAACACCATAGACATGCGTATATATAGCATAGTGCTACGAAGGAGACATGTAGGCTGTTATTGTCTACCTGAAACATTGCAGTTGTCTGACTGTCTCTAATTTCAATACTTTAAATCAATGATCTAGAACAAGAAGTCAGCAAGTTAGGTTGCAAGGAAGTTGAAATCAATTAACAGTAGGTGTTTTTAAGAAGACACTGAAGACACTGGATCATCATGGCAATCAGACAACTAATGTGTTGGAAGAAGAGTTCACCTACACTTTCACAAAACAAGCTAAATATTTTCTACAAAATCAGCATTTCCTGTAATTTGCAGCTTTAATTTAGTGATTTATGGAGCGGTACTGTTTTCCACCATTAAATATCCTTGCTCTAATGCCCAGAATCATTAAACTAGATTCTGCTGAGCTCATGTTGTCCTGTGATTGGACAGTGAAGGAGAATCAGTACTATGATGAGCTTATCTCTCACTCTGCACTCACCACCTATTAACACTCTTCTTGTCAACAGAAAAAGTAACTAGTTCTGCTTTCCTCTTACACTTACGTCTTGCTTTAAAGGAACTGCAAATGTCTGATACTTGGTAAAGTTTGGGTATTTACAATGCTTTTTTATAAATATACCTAATGGAGCAATAATGATTATAGAGCTAAATGTGTCTCCTAGATCTGCCTAAATTGCAGCATTAAAGAATTAAACTGTAACTAAAAATATCTCTTCTCTTTTTATTTTAGTTTCCGGTTGTAGAGTTACAGGTAAGAAATGTAATGTATACATGATTAATTAAACCAAATATACATTACCATGTTGTTAATTGCATTGACCCGATAGGTAGCATCATATACCAGTCCTTACTGTTATAATACAAATCTCATACAAAATCACATCCTACATATTATTTATTTAGAAATAAATTACCTCAACTGTACAACATGCAATTTAACAAACCAGAAAACTGTATTATATGGTTCCTTGGATAATTTAAACTTCATTCACAGCTGAAAAAAAATCTCAAACCGTCTGACGAGTTCATACCATCTCTGCATGACATTCATTGGTCATCAAAACTCAAAACTTTTTTTGATGGATGCTACTTTGCCAGAAGTTGTGCTGCTGTTAATTGTTTATGCCATGGGTCCCCAACTCCTGGGGCCGTGGCTCTGTCTGGTGCACCCCCAGTGGGGTCAGGAGAAAGACCCAGCTTCAGACCATGCACCGACCAGAGCCGCAGACCACTTCTGCTGTACGCATCCCAGGCTCAGGACACTAGGTGGGTTGTCTATAAACACAACCCACCCAATGCCTGGTGGGTTCTGGCATCATGACGACACTCTGTAAGTTTCTGTAAGTTTCTTCCCCTTTAAGTGACACACGGCTCCTCGCACATGCATGGTCCAGATTAGTGGTCCATGAGCTCCAAAAGGTTGGGGACCACGGGTTTATGCCCTTAAGTAGGATTTGGGGGTAGTTGAATATTTGTCAAACTCTCATATAGGATAGGCATTAAAGATAGGTGTTTTTCAAATCTAAAGTTAAAGGATGAGGCAATGCTCAGTTTTCATGCTTCTGTGCAACATCAACTCTCTCTGATTTGAGACAAATCTTTATCCTTTAGGGCAAAGAACCTTCCATTCCTTAGACCACAAAGTAGTCATAAGTTAAAAAATGACTGGTTAAAACAAGAAACGTTTTTTTTTTTCACTACTAACTTTCCTTTCCACTGGCTTTTATAAATGATAAATATAATGAGGTCAGATTAAATGTTTAATGTAGAATAAGCTGCTTGATAGGTAAATTCCGTTCATTTGAAGGAATTCTGTGTATACAAGATAAGCAACCAATTTTTATTTGTTTATTTTCATAAAAAGCTTTTAACATCCCTAGCGGTAACCCCGAGTGTGACTCGTGATAGAAAAAAGTTGCTAAAAGTGGTAACCCCGAGTTGGAACACCTATGGAAGGCTAGTAAATACAGCGCTTACCTGATCCGCCGGGGTCCCACGCTGTCCAGCACCGTGATCTCCGTCTTCTTTCTTCTTCCTGCTTCTGCATCCGATGAGTCACCGGGGGAGTTCCCAGTGATGTTGGTGTGTGTGTGTACGTCCCAGCCGGGCGGGGCGGGAAATTCAAAATCCATTTGTACTGCATTCAATACAAAATAACTGTATTGAATGCAATACATTGGATTTTTATGTGTAAAAGCAGTACATTGTTTTCAAGAACATTTATTTTACAGTATATATAAAAGTATGAGTATAATGTGTTTTTTTTAAATATATAGATTTTTTTTAAATCATTAAATGAAAAAACTAAAGTGTTTCAAACTTTATTATTCTCATACTTTTATATTATACTGTAAAATAAATTTTCATGAAAAACAATGTACCGCTTTTAGACATATAAAACCGGAAAAAAATGAACTGGTAGGGAGATTAAAAAATATATATATATTTTATGAACATTATTGGGCTTTTTGACAATAATTAAGTTGAGTAGCTTGAGTTTAAAGCATTTTGTGCCCTTTTAGGACCCGAGAACAAACCGAATTGGTCAGTGGTTGAATGTGAGTCTCAATCAAGGAATGGCTGAGTTTTCCTTTGCTCTCTCTTCGGAGCCTCCACTGGGGGAATATACCATCCGAGTAAGGAACAATGTCCAAACCTTTACTGTGGAGGAATATGGTGAGGAGCTTTCAAATCTTCACTTCTTTCTGAAGTATGATAGAAAGAAGAGCATTGTAGAAGGTAGTATTGTACAAATTTTAAATAAAATAAAATATCATTTTTAAATCCACCGTGCAAAAGTTATTGTTGTTTGAATTAAAAATCAAAGACCATTCATCCTAAGGACAGCAACAATATATTGTTAATTATTTCTAGTTCACAATTAACCAGTGAACTAAGGTAACTACTATTTTAGAATGTACACCATAATAATTGAGAAAAGTCATGTATTTCATATAAAATATCTCTCCAATTACTCAACATCTAATAAAGCAGTCCCATGTTGTTATGCAAAAGAAACTTGAACAGATAAAATAGATGAAACCCTGGAAATTACTTTTTTATATAAACTTTAAAGTCATTTCAAAAGTAATTTTCTATTGATAACACTTGATACCCTATAATGTGATGATCCTATAAATATACTCTGTGTTGTGGTACAGGCTCCCTTTGGACACTACAAGTGGCAGTGCCAATGCACAGGCATATTCCACTGTTAGATAGAACTTTCTCATGGGAACACATTGATACGAAAAGCCCAAAGTTTTATATTTTTGCCACACAGTATTATACTCCAAACAAGTCTGACATCTGCTCATTCTGTATCTACAGTTCTTCCAAAATTTGAGGTCAATCTTGTGCTTCCTGAGTTTATAAGGATTGACAGTGAAAGTTTTGATTTTCAGATATGCGGCAGGTGAGTTTAGCTTTAAAACGCATTTGTTTTTAATGACTAAAGAATCTCTCCTCCTATCTCGTCTTTTTGGAGCAGTGTGTCTCTGATGCATATTTGCTGTCTAACTCCTGTCTTGTAAAACATCTGTCAGCAGGACATGATAAAAAATACCTTGTCTATGTTATTCAAAACTGGAAAAAAAACCTTTTGCATGACACAAACTTCATGTCAGTATCCCAGGTAATCCTGTGGGCCACTGACCAGATCCACCTTCTTAAGGTTAGGAAAAGTTTACACTACTGTACTACTTTGGCAGCTAGTCTTTGCAGTCTCATAGCATAATATGTCACTTTGAAGCCTCTACACAATGCATAGTAACACAAATATGCAATCGAGTAATAAAATTGAGTTTTAATTCCAACTTTAGGATGTATCTGTTACATTGTAATAAAAATATTGTTTCTTTTTTTACTAGGTACACATATCGCAAGCCAGTTCAGGGCCAATATTTAGTTAATCTTTGCCACTCGCAAGTGGACTGGATTAAAAACAAAGCAGTGTATCAACCTCATAATTGTCAAAAGTTAACTGGGGAGGTAAGCAATAGTATTGATTGGTTTGCCATGAAGTTACTTACTTAGTCCAGCGTAATAAAAAAACAGCTTGCTTCAGCAAAATAAGTGACAAAAATGGACGAACCAGAATGCCAGATGAACCCCTAGTACTCACAAGCTGTCAGGGTTTTTTTGTGCCTGTATTTGTTCCTTAAGAACCAAGGAGCTGACCCAGGCTATGGCTTTCAGGCTAACTCAGACTGGCCGGCATCTCCAGGGGAAGCACATGCCAGGTATTGCTGAAAGATGTTGCGGGAACGTGGGTACCAAGTAAGACTTGAAACTCCCTGGACACTCCAGGCCTGGATACCAAATACAAATTGTAAATATGCAGCACAGCATTTGAATGCAAACTTATCCAGGCCCAATATTTGCTTCCCCAGGAGAATTTGAGAAAGATTTCCCTAACCTTTATCACTTTATTTGGAGTCACTCCAAGCTTACTAAACTTTTAAAACAAAACCATCTTGATTTCATCCTCCTCGTTGACTTTCATGCATTTCTCTAAAAAACTGAAAAATTGCTGAAATGCCCAGAAATATACCATCCTTTTTTAAAAGTAAAAACCTCTAGTGAATTTTAGAAATCAGAATCATTTCAATGCTTTTAGTGATCTAAGATCTAGATGCATTTTCAATTAACCCAGGGTTACACAAAAGGCCTCATTTATTAAAGCTCTCCAAAGCTGGAAAAGATAGACTATCCTGTGTGAATCGAATCTGGGTTATCCAGCAAACATGGAATGACATCCGAAACATAATTTTCTATTAATAGGTAAATGTCTTCAAACCAGGCCCAGATCCATTTATTTTATAGGTGTATTTATTTTATAACTGTTATTGTATCTTTATGATGGTGTCATATACATGTATACATAACAATATTACTACAGACATAAGTAATTATTTTCCAGGTTCTGCTAAGTTAGTACATTGGTAAAGCCAGTGCTATTTCATAGATTACATCAAGGCTTAAAATAGCAGAGGTAATAAACTTTATTTAATTGATTTTGCTATTCTCAGGTCTGTGATCAATCACATACCTGTAAAATGTAATTTAGCAACTGTATTTATAGCTTGCAAACTCTAATTCTGCCATAGATGAGGTGGTCAGGTTAAGTACAGCCAACTGACATTAGAAATTGCTGATAATAGGTAAAACTGGGTCGTTGAAATGGAATAAACTTCCTTCGGCTCATTTAGTTATGGTACAAAGCTATTGTTTGAATTGTGTGTCTTTTAACTCTAGCTGGATAAATCAGGATGCCACACTATTGAAGTAAAGTCAGAAAACTACAAATTAAACAAAACTAGCCTGGAGAGCACTCTGAATGTAGAAGGTTTTATCACTGAACAAGCAACAGGTAAGTTTTATTCTACACTACTTTCCAACACACCAATACACTAATAATCTTTGGAATTATTTTGAGCTCAATCTCATGCATGCCTAATTTTCCTTTCCATCATGCAGGGATTCAATTAACTGCAACTGGTGAAACCACGGTATCTAATGTGATCTACAAGATTTCCTATGAAAATATTGACTACACATATAAGACTGGGATCCCCAAAAAAATTGTAGTAAGTTGTAGTTGAACTGAAATACTCAACATACACCCATGTGGTCAAATAATACATACATGGAACAGCATTTTACAATCGCCAGCCGTACTGCTTTTAGTACAGGTTGAGTTCAGTTTACAAGTATAAAGTAACAGAAATATATGAACATTTCTAAAACACTTAAGTTCTTAAGGCACATAAGGGGAGAAGGGGTTTAATGAAAAAAAACTATATTTTTGTAATTTCTGCCCTGAGTGTTACACAGCCTCATATTACTGCACAATTAAGTGGATATTACCACTAAGGGCTCGAGGTTTTTGAGCTTTACCATTCTCACACAATATGCTTGCATACAGCACTTAACATTGCACCGAATAGGTCTGTTCATTATCCTTCATTTGGCAGGCAGCAAGAGGCAGCAACATTTTCATGTGGTTTTCTGAACGCTCCATGCTGCTGAATGCAATGTCTGGGGTGGTTTGTCACTCCTGCCATCTCCATAGACTGGAATAGGAAGTGTTTAAAAAAACCTAAAGGATTTTATTTGTTTTTTTTCACTGTCTGGTGCTTGGCTTTTGTATTTGTTTATACAAGCAGTTGCAAATGCCAGCATTTGTCTGAAAATGATCCTGCATGCCTAGTTGTGCATGGTATGCATCCAGGAGTAGTAATGCCTGCGGTGTTTTACCCCAGGTCTAAACAAACCCCTAAAGTTAAAGAATACATTGGTGTTCTCTCCACTTCCAGCTTGCTAACTGGAGTGAAGGAAAAGCAGCATACTGATGAAGTCTTCTTACACTCTGCTGTCATCATTTGACAAACATGTTACACAGATATGTTACATCATATTACTTCTCCGGGTGAGTTAGGAGAATAGCAAGAGGCTGATATCAAGTCATATTTAGATTCGAACCTAGTGCTACAAAGGCCAGAGTGCTAACCACTGAGCCACCGTGCTTCCATCTTTTAGATGAATTACATCACAACATTGAAATGACAGCAGCGTGCTAACAATGATGGTTAAGATAAATTGTATTTTAAACATTTCTTTGCTGCGTTACATCTCATTTTTTTCATTGCAGGTTAAAGTGACAGATGTGTATAATAATCCTAAGCAAGACGTTAAACTATATTTGGAAAGTATAACCAATACAGAAAAAACAATTATCGATACCTTAGTTACAGATGGGAATGGTAAAGCTGTTTTTATCTTGAATACAAGAAATTGGAAGGGCACAAAATACTTTCAGGTATGGAAATCATATATGCACACTTATGTGTATGTCTAGAACCTTTCCATTTTTGCAGTGAGCATTCTTTGGCTTTAGCTTTTGCTTAAAAAAAACATTTTTTGTCATGTTTTGAGCAACTTTTCTACTTTGTTATTTTGTGTGCTGAATTTTTAGCTAATGCAAGATATCTGTTTGTATGTGAAGCAAAGCAATGAACATTCCTTATATAACAATGAAAAAAATTAATGTGCATCTAAACCCAAGAAAAAAGGCAATATATATAGATTTTTTCTTTATTTTACTTTGTATTCCTGCCAATACCACACCCTAGGATTTTCCAATTTGTATCACATAAAAAAAATAGATTCAATAGATTTCAATAAATCACAAGTAAAGCACACTAGAAGCCATTCACATTCAGAAGCTTCGCGCACATGATCATTTTTTTTAATGTAGTGAATTAAAAATAGAATTATAATGTAAATAAATATTTTCCCTTTCTACATCAATAATTACACATCACCTAAGATATAGGAAAAATAAGCAAGTAGCATCTTCTAACATTTCCTATATATATATATATATATATATATATATATATTATTTATTGTGAGATATCTCATTGGTGCCCTGTCTTTGTCACATACACTCACAGTTTGGAGTGTGGTTTGGATGCTTGCATTCTTGGAGCTCTGCTCCCTTCTCTTACCTGGAATACACTGCCCCCCTCCAGCCTCTGACTAATCACGTTTTCACTGCACCTGAGTCCAGGTGAACACATCCCAGTTCCGGATTGGCCAAAGAACCTGCCCTTCTCTTTTCTTGGCTGGATCCAGGGCCCTAAAGAACCTGGTTTTCTTCCCAAAACCTACACCACAAATGACAACTTTCCTTTTCCCTGGAGCAATTATGATGGGTAATACCTCATAAGAGGTGCTTCGTACCTGCCATTTAAAGGGAAACTATCACAAAATATATAAATACACACACAAACATTATATATATATATATATATATATATATATATATGAGGTATACCACCCTTGTGCGATCACCTTTTTTGGAGGGTAAGAGGTACTCTCAGACTGAAGGAGAGGTGGATAAAGCACACTGGAGACAGTAGATAGTTTTGAAACTGACCCGCAGTCAGTTTTATTAAAAGTTTGCAAAACATATAACAAAAAGGCACTAACTATACAGCAGACAAATTCCTTTCTACCAGTTGGTGGCTAACCCAGCCAACTCAGCACAAACGTTCCAGCAACCTTTACTCATTTATGGTACAAAAAAATGGCTCTCACAGGCAGCTTTCCTGTGCCCCAGGTCAGAGTGAGCTTTTTTTTCCTCCCCTTCCCTTTTAAAACCCCAAATCCTTTTCTCTTTCCCCCCAAAAACAAACTCCTCTAAGTGACATACAAACCCTGATCTGGAATCCCAGCAGACATGTTGCTGGTTAATCTCTCCCATAGGAGAGGAAACGTGGAGAAATATATTTTCCCTCAAAGATGACTCCTTTTCCCATGTCACAATATATATAATACAAATAAATATTTTTCCTCAACAGGTAGAAACATTGTTGAATAATCCAGATTATAAGCATCACTTCATTTGGCCTGACTACGGACGACTGGAACTGTCACTTCAGCCTTTCTACTCCAAAAGCAAGAGCTCCTTGAAGCTGCACACCTTGGAGAAGGTCCTGCCATGCGATGGACATGAGGAGGTGGAAGTAGAATATATCATCAAACATGAAGAGATGAAGGAGGAATATGAACACCTTGACCTCCATTACCTGGTGAGTTATCATGTAGTGTGCACAAGGCAACACATTCAGTTTCACCTGCCTGGAAATAACCTAATAAGAGCAAAGTTAAACCATTACCAATAGCAACCATTTTGACTTCTGGTTCACTTTCTCAGACATGACTGAATGGTTTGGAATTCTATAGTTAAATCAATAAAAAACGTACTAAAAAACATGCAGTACTTTGCAGAACCCTCTGTGTTGCCTAAACTAATGGGCAAAAATGGAATCACCTATGCTGCTTTAAGTGCCGGTTTCTGCCATGCCAGTTGTATTGCTTTTTTAACAAAACTTTGTGTTCAGGTGGATGAGGCATTTTTAGTCCTAGAAACCAAGTAGAATCTATCTATTAAAGCAAGTAATTGGGTTCTTATAGAAACAGATTTCTATTCCACTTGACACAGGAGATTTAGGCCTAGTAAACATTAGACGCCCTAATGGCAATTGTGTGTGTTTGACTAACTAGTTTAAATAATTTAAGATCAGTAATTTATCTGTTGGATGCTTTTTTTTGATATTTTGCCCTTCTAGTTGTTTTTCTCTGTTAGAAATTAATCAGAATCCGGGTAGAATTTGCTTATTGTTTGTACACATGACACAACTTGTATACTTTTGACTGATATTTACTAAAATGTCTGATCTGTCCCGGTCTGACTGAGGACCAGGGGTGCAGTGGGGCGGGCACGCCATGCCCTCACTTTTTTCGGTAATGGGAAACATCGATCTGCCATGGACACACAGACACGGGTCGTTTCCATGGATGTGTCCATTTGTACTGGGCCTTAAACGTAGTATGTCACGGGAAATGTCTCTACTTTAAAATTTTTAGCGTCCAGAAACCGATGAATATCTTCTGGTTTTTGCTCCTTTTTTCACATTGATCTATAGATAGGTTTAACTATATATATAGGTTCAATATATAGGCTTTTTATGGGGGGGGGGCTGACCTATTTTGCTGTACATCAGTAAAAATTGGAGATATATATCTACTGTAATATAAATTTCACTTTGCTTATAGACATTTTTTTTTAACATTCTTTATTTAAAATTTTTCAAAACAGGGTCCAATGAAAACCAGGAAGGGGACATAGGATATCACAGGAGCAGAATTAAATCAAATAAACAGGCACCTACATACCAGCTTTAATAGTGATCCGGTCATGTCAGTGCAAATTTGTAACCACAATAATACAATATAACTTAGAAAGTGCGAGTAAAACAGAAACAGAAGAATAAACTGAAATTTAGGAACAAAACCAAAAAGCATACTGGGGGGGGCGGGGGACACAGAGGGAAGAAAGCGGGGGAAAGGATAAAAGGAAAAGCACACCCGATGAGGGGTCTCTCCTAAGAGAACAGCTAAAAGTATAAGGGCCTGTCTTAAAATTCAGTTTGAGGAAACAAGATCTCGGTATTCGGTAGTAAGCATAAATTGTGACCAGTGATACCAGGTGTGAGCCACTTTCCTGCCCGAGCCCCTCACAGTGGAGGTAAGATCCTCCATACGATGGATTTCATTAACTTTACTCAACCACAAGCCAATCATGGGTGGAGCCGGATTTCGCCAGCCGGCAGCAATGCAGGAAATGGCAGCCACTATTAGATGTCTGACGACCAAGCTTTTGTATGCCTTCCTTGAAAAAAATATATGTTGAAGGAGGAAAAAAGCCGGGTCATCCGGAATGTTTTGGTCTGTCATCTGTTGAGCAATGGTCCTAAGAGTGGTTCAGAAATTCCTCAAAAGTGGGCAAAGCCAAAATATATGAAGCAGCGTGCCTTTCTCTGTCTGACACCGCCAACAATGGCCTGAAACCTCTGGGAAAATGCGATTCAGTTTCTCAGGTGTTCGATACCATCTCGAGACCACTTTGAAACAAATTTCCTGATATTTACTAGCAATGGAAGCTTTATGAGCCCAAAAGAGGATATTTTCCTTCTCCTCCACAGAGAATGAGAAACCCAAATCGGCCTCCCAAGAACCAAGGAATGTAGGCATGTGTGCAGGAGGGGGGGTTTTCAGTAGCCCATAGACTATAGATAAAGTGTGTCTAACACCCCCCTCACCCATACATAGCCGTTCAAAAGAAGTAAGGGACCTACAGTAGGACAGGGCTGGGTGCAAATCAGCCAGGAAGTGAGTAATCTGCATGGTTTTCCAGAAGTCCAAATGAAAGTCACCCATAGCCTCTCCAAGGCCCCTGGGGTCAATCCAGCTGTTCACTCTAATAAAGTGTATCGCTCTGCATACCCCGGCAGAAAGCAGTTCCTTAAACCTCCCGTCTTCCATCCCAGGAGGAAAGGACGGGTTACCCAGTATCGGAAATAGAGGTGATGGGGAGGGTGAAAGATGCAAACAGTGGAAGTTCCTATCCTTTAGCTCCCACGTGTATCCCACTGTAGGATGAGATTTAAGGCTCGGGAAAGCAGTAATTGGCAACCAGGGAAGAAGGTGCAGAGGTGATGGGCACAAACACTGTTCCAAAAATATCCATTGTTTAAACCTCCTATTTCTGCACCAATCCAATACCCGTGTCAGGTGGGCCGACAAATAGTAATGAAATAGATTCAGAACTCCCAAACCCCCATCCAGTTTGTACCTCATAAGTAAGGATCTGCAAAGCCTTGGAGCTTTATTATGCCAAATAAAGCAAAAAAGTTTGGAATTGAGTTTCCTAAACAAGGACCCAGGGATTTTAATGGGCAGCATGAAAAAGGTATAGAAACCGAGGGAGAATATTCATTTTGATAACATTTATGCGTCCCATCCAGGAAAAAGTTAGTTTATCCCACTTACCAAATCAGAGTTTACTGTGGAAAGCAGTGGGACAAAGTTCCTATCAAATTACTCTGAGAGTGTCTTGTATGTGTCTGGTATTTTTGTACCTAAATATGTGAGCGCATGGGGTTCCCATCGGAAAACCAGCCTTGGAGAACTTTAATAAATCAGGGCCTTAGACTGTACCACCAAAAGTGTAAATGTGAACCTGTCATGTGAGCTAATATGCTTGCACCTAATATACTACCTACTTTTCTTAAGCTCTTTAAAAACATAAACCACTCCAGACTGGGTCTGTTCTCCACAGAAACTAATTAGTGATCATATTTCTTCTATTGATTCAGAATTGTTAGCCATGGTTATAGCTTTAATTTTGTTTCAATTTTATTTGCTCCATTTGATTTCTGAAAAAAAACCCTCTTTGAGCTTAGGAGTTGACATAGAGTTATGTAAAAGGCTAAATTCTATTTAACCTAATCCACATTACACCCCACACAAACCCTATGAGCCTCATCTACATTTGAAATCCCTCTACTTTTTCTAATATTTTTCTTTCTGATGCTACAACTTGACTAATTCTTATTGTGCCTGTTACAATGCTGTATTATATTAGGATATACTGTAAATACTGCATCCCGTTTTAATGATAACCCCTATGAACACTGTCAAATAAATTAACTTATGGGTTATTTTTTAGCACATTAATAATTACTTTTTCGATTCACAGGTGGTTTATATGGGATCTATACAAGACTCTGGCTCCCTAGAAATCAACGTTAAAAATAAAAATGAAGGTGAGATGTTTGATTTTTTAAAGAACACAGCAAGTGTAGCTGACAAATTTAAGTATATGTTTATCCCAAAACTTTATTTATTAGTTTTAGATGTGGTGAAGGGGTGAATCCCTGTTGGGTTTTTACTACTATCCAGGACTTCATTAAAGTAATTTACTTCCATTTCCCATTTCCCAATCCTTCCCCATTCTGTCCAACTGGAATGCATTTAATGCATTACACTTGATGTTTCAAATGTTTTTATTAGGACCCTTGTTGATGTTTATCCAGCTAGTAAAGTGACATACAATGCAGTTTATTTCTTGCCTAACACCTGGCAAGCTGAAAATCTGAAAATATAGGTTGTCTGGCTGTCATGCTGTTAAATACTGAGTATCTGTCCAAATAAATTAATAAAGTATGATATAGCTAGGGAACTATTATTTGCAAAATTGGCAGTCTACATAGTTCAGGTTTAATATATGTTTTTCAGGAAGCACATGCAAACCTTTGGCCACTGTCACAAACTGCATAACTTAATTGTGGGTGACATAATTGTGGGTCAAATGCACCTGTCAAAAAAATCTAAATGATCTCAGATATATTCTAAACTAATGTTTACATGATGCCATTAACACAATTGTAAAGCCCAGTTAACACAGGCTCTAGGAACCATATACCATACCATAACCATATAACATAACCATACCATTTTTTATTTGCTTCCCCGATTTTCTCATACTATTCTTACCCTTGCAATTGCTTACTCTGTCTTTCTCAGATCTACATGGAAAGGCTACATTTAAACTTCCTATAAATGCAGGAAAATCTTCCACTATTCGTGCCCTTGTCTACATTTTATTACCTAATGGGGAGATTTTGGCAGACTCTGTAAAATACAAGATTCAAACATGTTTCAAGAATAAAGTAAGTTGACTGATAGTTGACATTAAAATTGTATGGCAGTGCATTTTAGAAAGATTCTATTTAGTATTTGCTTAAGTGATACAAATACATAGTATCAGCTAATGTACACTCATATGTATTTGCTATTAAAGCAAATCTGTGGCGATTTAAAAAAATAAAAATAAAGATAAGTTTAAAAGCAAGAAATGCCTACTCTTCCCACTGCCCATGTGTGGTGGAGTTGGCATTCAAAAAACTTAATTTAGCAATTTGTTCAGTGTTGCTTTTGAATTTTTCTCCTTATCAGGTATCACTTGGATTCTCTCCTAATGAGGTCCTTCCAGGATCTGATGTGTCTGTCCGGGTTCAGGCAGCTCCTGGTTCTCTGTGTGGTCTTCGAGTTGTGGATCAGAGTGTGGTGCTAATGAAACCAGACAAAGAGCTGACTTCTAAAAAAGTGAGTAACACATTCAAATACTAAATAATCACTGTTACTGCTGTTAAATCAGCATCCACTAACACTATTGTACCGGTATTACTTTAACCAGTAGGACAGAATGAACTTTATGGTGAAAAAAAAAAACCAACATAAACAAAAAAAACAAACATTATTTGAAATAGGAAAAAAGAAATCTGAAAAGAAGTATATGTCATGGAAGCAGACCATTGTCCTGGTTCCTGAGAGTAGCAGGTTGCTGAAGACCACATTCAGTGTTTTATGGGCTGATGAATATGATGGTAGGAGCATAGTAGATATACAGGGCAATGTCAGGACAATTGGACAAAGGTCCAGAACCAAAAGGAGTAGAGTAAAAATCAGATAGGCATAGACAAGTTGGGACTGGAGTGTAGGTGCAGGCAAGTTAGAGCTACAGTTCAGGTCCAGGTTGCGCATGGACAAGCATCAAATGGAGCTGTATAAAACGTGTCCAGGATCTGTGCTGTTAAGCAAGGATGCTCTATGTTCCCAGCAGGTGTAAGGAAAATCTCATCAATTTTATGTTTTACTTTCCTGTTGAGGCTGGCCTTTACAAGCGCCATCAATGATACAAATTGGTTTAGCAATGAGACAACTCTTAGTGTGTGGCTTCAGAATTGCTTTAGAATGTACTTTGGGATATCCAGCAGGAAAATGTAATTAGGAAACCAAGCATAGTTGTAAGTAGCAATACAGAAAACAGATCCAAATGCAAAGGTTAAAACACGGAGCAAAAATAAGAGAGAGGAGAATGCATAACTCTTATTGCTTAATCAGTGTATTGTTTGCTACCCTAGAGGTAATATAGTAAAAACAGGAAAACAAAGAGAGAGGACTAGGGTTTTTAGTGGCTACACTTCAAAATATGTTTAATATAAATACTTCTGTTCCATATGAAAAGGTAATACAATATTATTGTGTCAGAATGCCAAAAAGCCTATTAACCAACATTCATATCACACAAATAACAATAATATATCTGATACATATGTTATAATTTGAATCCACTTCTAATCACTCACTCTTAATTAAAGTCAAACATCCCTCTGACCATTATCAGCTATCACCTTCACACCTTATATTTTTGATTGGTGTTTAATTGAACAAGATTATCTTGAAATTAATACTTCCAATATTTAAAGCTGATTATCTTTTAGAGTAACCTTGTAACAAATTCTTATCTTAAGGCATGCCTAAACACTACTAATGAATCACCATATTGTAAGCCCCGTTGATTCTTTATTAAAACTATGTTTGGTTGCTTTTATTACCTGCCTACTGCACTAACATATACATACCCCATGTTTTGTTTTTGTTTTTTTGTACTTTTTAAGTTATTATAAGCATTTACTACTATGAATATTCATTATATACGTAAAGCATTGGTAATTGTGAATGTATTGTATTATTATATCATTATATATTTTCTAATTTTGTACTTGTCGGAATTGAGACAATAATCATTCCCACGAATAATATCCAATCAGGTGGCCTTTGTATATTAAACCTGGCACTTTTCTCTGTGTTTTTGCTATAATCATTATGTAATATTGTTTTTCCTTTTCATATGGAACAGAAGTATTTATATTAAACATATTTTGAAGTATAGCCACTAAAACCCCCAGTCCTCTCTCTTTGCTTTCCTGTTTTAAAACAGGGAGCAACTAAAGGGAACAGCCAATGAAGTCATGTTAGCATAGCCTAACATACAAACAATCAAGCTTAAAAATAACTCTGTATGAGTTTGTGGGGCATCCTAAGAAATTTTAAACAGAGAGATATGGTGAGAATGATGAGACATCCTTGGGCCACTTACAAGTACACAAGGAAAATACCATATAAATATGGCCATAATAACCCAGAGGGACACACAGAAAGGAGCATCTGTCTTTATAACATGCTATATTATAAAGTTGCCCTGTCTTGTATGCTATACTTGCATATGTTAAAAAGATGAATTAACCTAACCTAATATTCAACACATTCTATCTATTCTGTCTTGTAAGGTTTATGATCTGTTCCCTTATTGGGATACTGAACATTATGACTATCATATCCGGGACTATGAAAATCATTGTGAACGTGATGGCATTCTAAAAGTACCAATAATCTCAAGAAGAAGAAGATATGTTCGCTCTCTGTACAATGAGAGAGATAGAGATGTGTACACAATCTTTGAGGTACATTGAGATAGCAGAACTGGTTGTAAAAATTACTGGATGTTTTTTTTTTGCTTTCAGTAACGTAGAGGAAGCAACTGAGCAGAAAAAAAGTCCAATCTTCATTCATCCTTGTTTTTTTTTTATTTGTATTATTTTTCCAAGGGCACAGAAAAAAAAAAATTACAAAAACACATATATAATCTAAAAAATACAACATACTGATAAAAATGTTCTTAATTATACCAATCCAATACAACCATAACATACAAAGAAAGACATTCTAAATAGTAACCATGCATTATTACAATAAAATATGAAATTTATAATTATCAAAAAGTATTTCACAAGGAACAGGAGGGTCGTTTTGATTAGGATGATTAAACCACTTGTTTCTGGAGGTCCACAAATCCGATTGCAATATAGAACTCCCAAACCTCAAAAAAAACCCTCTAGTTGTGACTCCTAATCCAATTTAGGCAATGTATACACGTGGAATAATTGTCGTTTGAAACAATTCTTCACATGCCATTGACTGTTGATCCAGGGAACATCTGATTGCCTCATGGGACCAGGAAGGAATTTTTTCCCCTGTTGAAGCAAATTGTACCAAGGGTTTTTTTTGCCTTCCTCTGGACCAACAATGTCTTATAGGGTTTTATATCTGGGAGATGTTTATTTCCATAGTGGTTGAACTTTATGGACTTATGTCTTTTTTCAGCCTAACCTACTATGTAATTATGTAACAACTAACGACTGCGCGATGCATGAATGAGGGCTGTACATATAGCACCATTCTACTCTATGGAGAGAGGAGGGGGGAGAATGACAGAGCTACACCCAGCTGCGCTCTCTCCCCCTTCACTTCCATTACAATCGTTCATCATTCCTGGATCCACCAGGATGGTCGTTCAGACGATGGACAATGAGCGATGTACACGCCAGATTCTTGTCCGATATCGGCCCTAAGCACGGGTGTACCCAACCTTGGCCTCTATCCAGTCCATCTAAAAAATATTGAGCGACTTTTCTAAAAAGAGGTCCAGTGTAGGTGGCTAATCCTATATCCACTTATATAAAAAAGCTTTCTTGGATACTGGGGGGATAATAAACAAAAGCCTACTACATCCCCTAGCAAAACAGGTTCCCCGTATTGTTGCCTCTCCAAAGATAGTCCAAGCTAGAGGTAATGATATGTAAATTACCAGATGGTGTGGAGAATACATTGTAACCCCTCTCCAAAATTGTTTCATTTTTTAACAATTCCAAAACATTTGGTAAAAGACGGCTCCTGATGCTGCACACTTCAAACATCTCAGGGAGGGGCTAAGTCTCATATAATAGTAGTATAAAGGAGAAAAATAAACTCTGTGGAAAACTCTTAATGTCATCTCCCTGTACATAGATGAAGAAGTTGTTTTCCAGGCCCCCCTAAACTCTCTCAGAGTGTCACTATGTCACATCTATTAAAAACCGTGTACCTAGTCTCATAGTCCAAAGTAGTTTTATATTCCCAATAAACATCAGCTATCACACATCGATCCGCGTTAAAATTAGCAACAACTTATCTAATGTGTTAACCCAGTCTTGTGGTGACAAATTCCTAATAAGGGCCAATACATAAGATTGAACTTGACAAATTGATGAATGACAAATTTCATTCTTAAGAAAGGGTAAAGAGCACTCGCTGCTGCATGAGAAATTGGTTTCTTAGTTGAATATCTAACAAAACAATTTATGCTCAGAATGCAAAATTCTGGGCATTTAATCACAAACAATTCTTTTATGACCCATAAAAAATCACTATTACCGCACAAGGGATTAAAAAAAGAGGAGTGACTATTTAATTGAAATCAGCTCCTGACTTTATGCCAGACATGCCAGCAGGTGTATAAATGGCGATTATATATAACCTCCAAAGGCAACGAATCATTGTGCATGTGCAGCATATATGTAAGAGTTAAATTAGGCAGCATTTGTTGATCTAATGCTGACTTAGTATAGGAAAAGGAACCATGTATCCAATCTTTATTAAATACAGTGATCGCTGCCCAGCTGTAAAAGTCCACATCTGGGAAGTCAAGGACACCATTTTTCACTGGTTGTTGAAGAATACACCTACTTATCCTAGATAGTTTGCCTTCCCAAAAAAAAGGATCTGAAAAGTCGATATAGATCTTGCAGTTCTCTTTTTCTCAACAGTATTGGTAAAATCCGCATAGTATATAAAATTTGTGGGAAAATAATTGTTATTAATCATACACTACCTAAATAGGACACCATTTTTCCAATCATTCCTTCACATATTGCCATAGTGGAAGAATATTAAGGCAATGAATTTAAAGAGGTTTTTAGGAAGCTGGACACCCAAGACCAACCCGTATTCATTTATAAGAGATAAGATCACTTGTAAGCTCCGCTTTGGTTTAGAAATGTAAAGCATCAGATCATCTACAAAAGCTGTAATTTTGACCTTCTCATCCCTGTGTTTTACATGTCATATTCTTGTATGTTAAGCAATATTACAACGTTTAACATAGTACTTTTCATTGGAAAATGCATTTATTATCTATCTTTGGTATTGCTTTAGTCTAAATTCTGAGCTTTTAAATTTTAAAATTCCAGCTTTTCAACAATATATGTGTGAGTGCTTTGCAGTGCTATTCATTGTCAATGTCACCCATATGCACATCCATAACCCACAAAAGCTGCCTAACACATGGTGCTTTGTGTGCTACAAAAAACAGCAGCCCATATTTGTTTTGTGCATTGTAGCCTTTCACTACCTAATGCAGGATACTACATGACCAGGGTAGCTCGGACCTTCTAGCCCATCCTTTACCAACACCACTGTCATAACCTCCGCCTCCTTCCACACCTCCCACCTGCTTACCAACCACTCCCCATTCATTAAAATACCCCAACACAAGTCTTGGATTTAAATTGGCTGGCAAGCAGCTGTTTATTATTATTGTTATTATTATTATTAAACAGGATTTATATAGCGCCAACATATTTCGCAGCGCTGTACAATAAATAGGGATTGCAAATGACAGACTAATACAGACCGTGATACAGGAGGAGAGGACCCTGCCCCGAAGAGCTTACAATCTAGTAGGTGAGGGAATTTCACACACAATAGGATGGGAGATATGTAGTGGTGGGAAGTAGTGGTGGTTTCAATTGACAGAAGAAGACAGGTAGGCAAGTTTGAAAAAATGGGTTTTGAGCGCTCTTTTAAATGAGCAGAAAGTAGGAGCAAGCCGAATAGGACGAGGAAGACCATTCCAGAGAGTCGGGGCAGCTCTAGAGAAGTCTTGTATCCGTGCGTGTGATGAGGTTATGAGTGAGGAAGTCATTAGTAGGTCATTGGAGGAGCGGAGAGAGCGGCAGGGGGAGTATTTTTTAACCATGTCAGAGATGTAAGTGGGACAACAACTGTGTAGGGATTTGAAGGCAAAGCACAGGAGCTTAAATTTGATTCTAAGGTGAAATGAAAGCCAATCGAGAGAACTACAAAGAGATGCAGTGGAAGAGGAGCGGAGGGAAGGATGGATGAGTCTGGCTGCAGCATTCATAATAGATTGTAGAGAAGAGAGTCGGGTTAGTGGAATACCAGAGAGAAGGATGTTACAGTAGTCCAGACGGGAGATGATGAGAGCATGTACAAGGAGTTTGGTGGTCTCAGGGGACAGGTAGGGTTTATTTAAACACCATTAAATAAATTAACCATTCAAGTAATTAACAAACAAATATGCAAATTAAATAAATGCCAAATAAAAAAACTACATTTTACACTTTGATAAGCATAAATTAACATGACATAACACTCCATTATTATTATTATAATTATTATTAAAAATGGGATTATATAATGCTAACATATTACATTGAATATAGTTTAATTAACCAACAACCTAGTTCCCCTTTTAATAATACATAACCATTACAACATAATGTTATCAAACTCCCAATTATACACCCAAACAACCAGGCTGCAGGTCTCAGAAGGCAAAATCTGCACCCAACAGGAATTGGACACTTCCAATATCTCCACCTTGGCCCCTAGCCGCCCAGCACCGCCTCAGGAACCATAATCATCCATTCACCATTAAGGGAGAGACCCCACCAAAGAGGATCCCCCCTGCCAAAATCCACCACTTTTCCAATGCACTGGATCCTTGCCTTCCAAGACCCCAGCCGCTATACTGAACCAAACTTTAACCCTAACAGAAGGGGCGGGTGAGTGGGAAACTTTTTCTTTTCAAAAGAGGGCCTCTCACTTTCATCCAGCCCTTTTTAACTTCTCCTATTCCTAATCTCCCCCTACCCCACATTGTTTACTAGCCCAGCCCCCTCTAGCATCACCACCTTTTCTTAACCCCTTAACACCCCTGGGCTAGGCCTAGCACCCTGTCATGTAGGCCCTGCGCCTACTTTCTTATGGCTATGGGCCTCTCTGTAAGACCTCAATGCACGAAAAGCATGCTTTGCAGCTGATTGCATTGTAAATAGGCTCTTACAGTTTATTGTTAGGCAGAGTGGCAGCAGGACCTCCATTCCCAAGATGCTTATTGCATTTACATATGATGTATAGAAAAATGCTAGCTGTTTCCCATTCACTTTTACTGAAGAAGTAAACAAAGCATTTTGACTTTGATTTGTCACACGAAAGAACCAAATGTAAAACACAAAGTAAAAATTGCCTTTCTTTGTGTAACACCTGTTTATAAAAAAAAAAAGTGTGCAGCACCTTACGTTTATATCTTGATCACCACTGCAGTGTGATTTTTCAATTTTTAGCTTAGTTCTGCTTTTACTTTTTATAGCTTAAACATAAATGTGGTAAAGCCATGCTGACTTCAAACATCAAATTATTTCCAAGCAAAATATTCCATAAAGTATGGAAATAAAGTTCTATTCTTAAAAAAAAAATCACACTCAGTGAGGTAATTATTGCTCTGGGTATCTGTCAAAAAAATGGGCTGTGTATGTCTGGCTTTTCCTGTGTGTGTGCCAGGAATGAATGAACTCCCACATAGGAGTTACATTATCCTGGCTTGAATAATCAAGGTGGACAAAGATCTCCCCTAGAAAGTAAAGAAGATGACTGTGCCCTACTACAGAACAGGAACAGGAAAGTATTGCAGGTTTCATTTCACTTTTATGTTTGAATCCACAATTATTTACTAAGCCTTCAAAGTGAACATACTTCGTTACTTTCTGTGCCACTAAGGAGAGCATTGTCTTTTTAACAACAGAGTTTGCGGGTAAAAATCTTAACGAGTGCAGAGATAAGAAAGCCAGGGAAATGTGAGAAAGTCCCTAAGGCAGAACCTGGAATAAGTACTGATTTAGGTAAGATTATTAATGCAATATATTTCATCTAAATAGAATGAAAACTTTTTCCTTGATAATAATTTCTTTTTATCAGCCTAATAAAGTATAGTTTGGATGGCAGCTAAGACTGGTAGTTTGTAGGTCACAAGACCATATATCCCAACAAAAATCTTCTTAAAATGTAATGTGTATGTAATATGTGTATGTAATTTTATGTTTGTATGTTATTTATCTATAAATTGTTCCTTAGTGTTTCAAAAGCCCCAGCAAACTTTGAGCTGTTAGTCTAAATACTCTGTAGTACTCCCCTTGAATTTGACCAGATTCATTCCAGGTTTTTTGGATCATCCAGGTTCACTAATGAAATAAATCAGGCCTAATATGAAAGGAAGCTACTAGGAAGTTCAATGGCCTATTGCAAGTGTTTTACGTATTAAGGGTTTTACATATTAGGACGTAAATTATCTGGTCTGGTAGCAGATTTAAATCTAGTCTCAGGTGTGAGAGACCATTTATTGGTGTGAGGTTATTTATTACCAAAAATAAGCCAAAATAAAGAAGCCATGTGTGAGAAAGTACACACCCTAATGATTCAAAAGCTGGTAGAACCACATTTAGTAGCAATAAATTGTACTATCATGAATATTACCATTTAACATGCTCTCTGAGGCCTGTAGAATCTGAGGTGCAACTCTTGTTTTTTTTTGCAATTTCTCTGAGCCATGCACAAATCTGATATTGGGATGAACGTGCTAGTGCATTCATTCCTGGCAAGATTGGCAACTGTCCTGAACATTTTCCACTTTTTCTCACTGTAGAATGATGAAGCTAGATATGTTTGAAATTGACCTTATAACGCTTCCCAGATTGATGGGCAGCAACAATTGCTTCTCAAACATTATTGCTGATGTCTTTCCCCATTGGCATTGTGTAACACCCCTGAATGCTCCAGACCAGACAGACCAGAAGACTATCAAAACTTCTGCGTTTATATATATTGTCATACTTCCCAATGCTCAGTTAATCAAGTGCATTCGATCGGAAGCATCTGGTTCCTACTAACCCTGCTAATATAGAAATGGTAGGGTGTACTTAATTTTTCACACACAGCTTCTGCATTTTAATGCAGTGTAATTTATAATGTGTTATTGTTCATCTGTGGTTGTTTGTACCTAATTTTAAGACATACAGATGATTGTTCTTTTATTATTACCTGTTGTCCACAACCTTAGGGATGAAAGAGGGTGTACTTTCTTTTTCTAATAACTGTATATATTATAGTATGCAGGCTAAGAGCACACCCCTGTTTTCCTAGATGAACAAAATTAAAAAAAGAAAAAAATAGAGGGACAACAGATAGAAAGCAGGGCACATTGTTTAAAAGAGACTTTCCCTCAAAAGAAAGGAAATTTCAAAGCTATGACTTTGGTTGTGTAACTATGTGTGTATTTTTCCAAGTTTATGTCACAAGTCTAGGAGAAGAAACCACCAGCCTGACCATAAGTGAAACAGGAGGAACAGTGGAGAAAAAGGAAAGAGTCAGAATCCATTTTCCTGAGACCTTCCTCTTTCAATTTTTAGCACTGGGGTAAGAAAGTAATAATACACCAATGAATAATAAGAAAATAATAATACACCAACATTATTAAATATAAAAAAAACAAAAAAAAAAACAGAATGAGCAAAATGCACGTAAGTATTGAGAATATTTACACACATATCTGTTTTATTTTTACCTTTACAGTACTATTATTAATCACCAGGATTTCTATATAGCTTAATGGTGTGTGTAGGGAAAATCTAACCAGTTTTGGGCTTTATTATATCTTCCCCAGTTATACGTAATCCAAACATAAAGAAATCCAATAACAATAAACAGAGTGACTGGGGTAAATTATAATGCAGACATGGAATTTCATTTGCATTGGACAGATATGTAATAGGGCAGAATGGGACCCTGTACAAGGTAGTAGCTCTATCTCTCCCCCGTCACTTTAAATGGCAATGATAAGCAGGCCAATAGGAACAAAATAAAACTCCCTATATATGGTCTATAGAATTATGGTTCCATAGGACAACAACTGCCTGCAAGTCCACCCTCTCCAGCGCAGTAACCAACTGCACTATTTCTCTGGTGTTCTGCAGGAGTATAATGGTTGTAGATATGCCCCCTGGGTACTTACCATGCCCTAGCTTGCTTTTTAAGGTTATCTTGTGAATGATGTGGCTCTGACCCTAAAAAAAAAAAAAACAAAAGCATTCCAATATGATAACAAAAATGGGATTATAAACATGAAAAGAAGAATATGGTTATTATAAGGATGCAATGATATTTTTTAATTCTCATACGTATAAAAGGTCCATTGTTATGCATTAAAATATCAGGACTGTTGGCCACCAATCAGGACCATTGGCCAAAAATGTAAATGTTTTACCTTTTTTATATTAGGTAAAGTAAGGAAATTTTGGATTAGTTATCATGGGATAGGACTGTCTGTTGCACATTGAACCTAGGAGTAAATAGGATTTGAGGAGAATCTAACATCAGAACATTATGGATAATGAAATGGACGGAACTAGAAAAAGCCTCTGTACCAAGCAATTTTATTAGTCTAGAGGGGCTGCATAAATCATGTTTGACTCAAGCTGTTTTCACATATTTTTCATCACTATATTACAATATAGAACAGATGGCAGTGCTGAACTTCGTAAAAAGGCTCCGGACACCATCACAGATTGGAATGGGGGAGCAGTATGCCTGGGCCCCAGTGGATTTGGTCTGTCTTCTCCTGCCTCACTTCGGGTTTTCCAACCATTCTTCACGGAGCTCACTTTCCCATACTCCGTAGTGCGGGAAGAAATATTTACCCTAAAAGCTTCAACATTTAACTACATGAAGCAGCCTATGAAGGTAAACAAAACTGAGAAAAAGAATGTGGCCATGTAAAAACTTATGTACAGACAAATAACAAATGTCGTTTGGAACGAATGATCAGCGATATGCAAACATGCTGCATAAGCAATTGTACACATGAAGTAACGATTCGATTGTTAACAGGCCATGGCAGATGACTGTACAAACAGCAAATGTGATCAGTAAGAGATTGGGTAGTGATGTCAAAGCAGAAATGATATGTAAGAAACCATATAACTCTTTTAACTACAATATATATATATATATATATATATATATATATATATATAATGCTACTGTTGGTAGAAATCTGATCAGATATCCTCCTATTTCTACCGAGATCATTCAGGTATAAATTGTAGGATTTATGCAAACATAAGCAAATCTGAGCGATCATATGACAAGCCTGAGAAGCAAGAATTAATGTTCACCTGAGGTCAATTTTTGTTACCCTGTCAATTTTTAAACCATACTATAATCTGTAATCTGAAACAATCTTATGTATACATTATGCACATAAAATTTGGAATGGTTGAGGTCTACTGGTTAGCCTTGCCACAGCCTTTGAAAAACAAGAAACAGTTTCTTGGAATGCTTGATCATATTTCCACATGTTATTAACAAACTGGGAAAACCTTCCATGTTATGCATAGACACTAACTGTCTGTGCTCTGTCTTAAGGGCCACATCTAAAAAGCAAAACACAGAACCAAAATAATGCCACAAAAGTTATGAG
Organism: Pyxicephalus adspersus; assembly: GCF_032062135.1. Taxonomy (NCBI): domain Eukaryota; kingdom Metazoa; phylum Chordata; class Amphibia; order Anura; family Pyxicephalidae; genus Pyxicephalus; species Pyxicephalus adspersus. Next base: position 23,068,070 of record NC_092867.1, on the reverse strand, counting down.
GGAAAACACCTGAGAAAAAAGTAATTTTTAAATGATGGAAGACTTTTTATTTCCAGCATGGTGACAAATTAGAATATTTGTTTTAAATGTGTTTCTTTTTAATTGCATCTCCATCATACCAACAACAAATAGATCTACAACAACAACTTTTATTGTCAGTGGTAAAATATGTCACAAGCCTGCTATATAAAATATTTCTTTGTAGATTCAGACCACACTGTCCATTACTAGTGACCTAGAAGAGATGCCATGTGAAGACTGTCAGCACAGCGGCTGCCTAGGAGCGGATGAAAGCTTAACCTTTTTATGGAAACTTAAAGCCAAAGTCCTGGGTAAGTCATCTCAAAAATCCTGGTTAAACCTAGGTGTATGTGCTACTCTTCCACTTTAACATGGGGGAACTATTGAAATAACTATCAGTTCTTTATGGAATCCCTGCTATAATTACTAAATCCACAGCTCACAGTGAATTAGCTTGAAGATCAATAGGAAGAATGTTTCTTACATTGCTGTGCAGTATGAAGAATACAGATCCTTACAGATACCCAAAATAGAATTGCTGTCAGTTATCCTGACCTGAGATATGCAAACTGTTCATTGTTCAAGGAACCCCTAGCAACTCGTGAAGGAACATTGGAGAAACACTGCTACAACATGTTATGGATTTTATGGTAGAATATCTGAAATTCTCAGCTAACTCATTACAAGTGACAATATACAAGGGTGCAGTGGGGTTTCCTTGCTGTGTTTACCCTTTTGCGCTTAGTAGGTGCCACTTTCAACATTAGGAATAAACCCTGCTTCACAAAATAAAAAGAATTCCTTAAGCAAGTAAATGCGCTTAAATTGTACTTCTGAATGCATAAATAATTGCTTTAGGTTACTTTACTGTAAATGTTTTACCTATTTAGCATTATTATTATTTTGACCTAAGTTAATTAAAAGAAATGTAGTATTTAAACAAAATCTTGCTAACCCCCCACCACACAAAAAGCGTAGAGAAAAGGCTTGCTCTAAGGTTAGTGTACGCTGCACTGCAGGGTTCTCACAGTGTGCATAAAATGGTGCAGCAATTTAGCTCACCCAATCTTCTTCTAGACCTTTCTTCAACATAATGAGTACCCCTGGCCTTTCCTTTTCATTTATTCGAATGATGAAAGCTTAACATCATATGTTGGCATTTCGCAGGGTGACGTGCTCACAAATTCAGCCTGCCTATGAATGGCCACTCCTATAGGGAGGCCCGCAGGAAGGGACTAGGTGCAGGGCCAGCATGACAGGGATGGGAGGGCAGCTCCCTGCAGGTGTGGTATGTGTTAATTGTAAATTGAGGAGGGAAAGGTGGGTTAGTTAGGGGCTGGGTCGGAAGTGACAAGTGAGGAGAGTAAAAAGGTTAAGTGAAGTGAGGGACAGAATTTCCAACCCGTCTTCCCTTTATTTAGTCATAAGAAGTGTGGAGGTTGGGGTTTAGGAGGGTGAGTCCTGTTGTTCATTTTGGAAGGACAACCCAGTGGTGGGGTGCCCATTAATGGTGTTGTGGTGTGGCCCCTGAGGCGGTGCTGGGTGGCTAGAGGCCAGTGTGGTACAAATAGTTTAATTACACTCAGTGGAGCGGACTTTACCTTCCTAGACCTGCAGCTGGTGGTTAAAAGTGGAGTTGGTTTTTGGATATAGTGCAATAGAGCACAGTGGTTTAAATAAGGGGGGTTTGGTTTACTTAGTTATAATTGGTTAAAGAAAGTTTTTATATGTGTAGTAATTTTGAGATAATTTTGGTATGTTAATATTATGCTAATTGTGTGTTATTGTGTTTAATGTGTATGAAACTAATACATGTTGAGCTGCCAAATTAAAAAAAAAAAACTCCACCATGAGGATTCAGTGAATGCCAGATTCACTGATTTTTAAATAGACTCCAAAGTTTTCAAGTCTTATGAAAATGAAGCATAATCATGCAGGGGTTTCCTCTTCTCTTTGCCATCTAAAACAACACCCTTTTTACTACCACCATGATGAGACATGACCTTAATATTAATTGCCCCACTGTCATAATGACTACCTTAGTTACACATGTAGACACATTGATAAAAGAAAATGCTGAATACAAGGCACTACTGAACTCTCTCTTCGGAGACAGGCAACAGGCAGCTATGGGAAATGGCTAGGAACCTAAGACCTAGTACACATTGGGCTGATTACTACTTCCAATACCATAATTGTCTGATAAAGTTTTTGGATTGCTTGGGAATCTGATGTAAGTTTAAGAGTAGACATATTTGATGTACCTGATTTGGAACTCCCATCGATTACAATTTTTGCCAGCATGGTTCTTTGGGTCACAACTATCAAAGGAACAAAACATCATATGTGTGTATTCTGGGAATGGCAATTAGGAGATAACTCATCAGTAATTATTTTGGACTGTCCAGTCAAGCATACCATTGGCAGCAGATCTGTGTGTGTAGTAGGTCTTATCAAATTACGTGCCTAAAGGGCATCACTTAAAACAAGGTAATCATCTAATCTCAAAGCAAAGCAGTCCTTTTTTCACACAAAGACATGTAGTACAGAAAAGCAAGCCCTTTGCATAAAATATGGTGTAAATGCATAAATATGCATAGGTATGGTGAAAAATTACTATATCATAAAATGTTTCCTAATGTAAAAATAATGAATATGCAGACAGAATAAAAACTGACAACAGATCTATTGTGCCACTGATATAATTTGTGCCAATTGATGTTAATATTAATGAGTTAAATTTGCAGTGTACAAAGACAGATGATATGGAGACTTGCAAGGAAAATTAAAGACAAATAAAACAATGCAATAACAAAGAATTAAATATAAAAAAAGAAATACTTAGCTCAGAAGTCAGTTGCATTCGGCCAAGGAGTTCCCCAATATTATTGGCCTGGATGATGAAATGTTGCATGCAGTAAGTTCTGGTTGAGACTCCAGGATAGAAGTAGAGCTGTGTTTTAATTTGACCAGCACTGACCAATGATCAAACTTTAACCAGCATTTGACCTAAAAAAGATGCCAGTAAAAAGATGAATTTCATTCCTTATTCGAATGACGTAATGAAATGTATACATATGCTAGTATAAGTTGATAAAACATTATTGTTGGTGAGATATTATTAATAATAAATAAAATTGTACTAACCCAACAATACAATACTTCTTATATTATGTTTCTTATTATGATCTCCACAGCCTGGAGGTATCCTACAGGATAAATCACTTAGCTATAAGTTGTGCATAGAGGAGGGTAAAGGTAAGGAATATCTGCAAAGATTTGTGTTACCCATAACAATAATTCTGAAGGTGGCTGTTCTTTTCTAAACTGAAGTTATTGGATAAATTCATATTGGTTACTATCGAGTAAGAAAGATGTGTTGGGTTCAGTTTGAAAAATATTGTACATCCTCGGTATCAGGAAATAGATAATGGCTTTGAACACCTAAATGTGTTGATAGCATTTATATTTACAGCTCAATGTAATTGTTTGTCAGTAGAATAATTACCACTTAAAGTTCTATATCTAAAGGGAAATCTACCATCATCTCCACACTGTATCATAAAAATCTAAAAAATCCAAAAGGGTTAGCAGAATAATGCCATTAATAATGCTATTATTGCTTATGCAATAATATTGCATAAGCAGAGGTAAATAGACTTTAAATGAAGAGATGTCCATTAGAAGCTTCATGAGATGTAAAATTGTAAATGAAATCTTCCAAACCCCTATTATATATAGGTAATATTGATAGTTTTCGAATATCTTGTAACCCCTAGTATATATGGGTAATATTGATCGTTTATCGAATATAATTTTATGACAGACAATTCAAAGACTGAGGAGTTCACTCTGAAGGTTCCAGAGAATATTTTAGAGAATTCTGAGAGAGCACATATCACAATCCAGGTTTGCTAGATCACCCAGATATTCTCATAATGGTCCAATCTTGAAAAGCTTTAATAAATCAGACCCATTCTCTGAACAATCTTTTTGAGATGTAACATAGATATGTAATATGAGGACACATCTAAACAACTCATTTAATATTTATCCAGTCATGCAGGTTCTTACATCATATAGGTTGGTTTTTAATTAAATAGAAACATGCTATTGAGACAAATGTCAAACTCTCTAAAATGTAATACTTTTATTCTGCAGCTGGAAAAAGACAAAGTAATAAAGAGAAGTGACATCAGGGTAGACAAGGTGACCTTGTACTTCGACCAGGTAAGATGTAAATATCATTACATGAACGAGCTTCAAACCAAAAATGTACTCATTGTAATCTCTTCTAAGATAATTCATAATTAAATACCAGGTACATTATACCATTATACCAGCTGACTTCTTTCTGACCAGGTGTATGTAATACCAGGTGTGTGCTGTATATAATAAATATATATTTATATATAAGGACACTGCATATTAATTTAAATATGAAAAAGCTTTGTATACATGGAGCTATACAAATATGCAAACCTCTATACAGTACATATCATAAAAAAAATAATAAAAAAAAATATATATGCACACACTGTATTAAAGCACACCTTCCCCTAATATGAAATATAAGCTGATACACTTTAAATCCCTTTTGCCAAATCATCTACTTTTGGCAGGTAAACAGTAACCTAATTTACCACCCTCTACTGCATCTCTTAGTGAGATGTCACTGTCAAAGGAAAATTACTGTTGAATCCAGGGCAGGAAATACCTTGCACAAAGACATTCCAGTTCTTTGCAAAAGATTTTGGCAGCTGTGCATTCCAGACGGGAATTGACATCAAACTTAAGCTGCGTACACACTTCCAATTTTTATCGTTGGAAATGAACGACGAACGAACGACGAACGACCGATTGGCCAAAAATCGTTCGTAAAAAAAGTAACCAACGATGCCGACGAACGAGGATAGTCGTTGGAAATGAACGACCGGACCGGCGGATCGGATTGGACGACGATCGTTGACCATCTATCGTGTGTACGGTCGTTCAGTGATCGTCCATGGTCTGAGCATGCGCGGTGAACGAACGTTCGCTCACTTCCTGTGGTGCACGTCACTTCCTGTATCGTTCAAACGATCGCATCTATCGTGTGTACAATATCTTTGAACGATCGTGTCGTTATCTGTAGGTACAGGATCGGTGCCATACGATCGTTCGCAGATATCGTGCAGGATTGTTCGTCTACCAACGATAAAAATTGGAAGTGTGTACGCAGCTTAAGTGCTGTGGTAAAAGATGGGGGGTAAAGTTAATAGACTTTTTCTTTCACCTACATAGAGCAGGTAATTAGTAGAGGAAGAGCTTGTAGAGTGTAAGTGGACCTAGTGGTAGGTCAGATTTGACACTATTGCCACCACAATCACTAGTTTAGGCTTTTCCTTTACTCATCATATGATTCTCTCTACCTGTTTAGTTGGACAACCAGAAAAAAAGTCTATCTTTCATGGTAGAACGAGAAATTGAGGTCAAAGACCTGAAACCAGCTGCAATAGAATTGTACGACTACTATGAAACAGGTAATGCCCTTCATTTGTGAATACAACATTTACATAGACTGTTCACTTAACAAAATGAATTATTATTCTGCAAAGGATTTCTCACCTAGTTTAGTAAATGCTGATAAAATTCTCTATACAAAGAACAATCAATTATGTGCAAGAAAATGTAGAAAAACTTGATTGATGTTTGCAGGTGATTAGATCGATGAATCAAATTGAATAGAAGTCACTTGCTGATGATAATTCACTTTGCTATGTTCACAGGTTATTTACCCCCACTGTAACAACTCACTTTCTTCAAATAAGGCATTTTTATTTAGGAATATTTAAATCCTAAAAAAAGTTGTTTTTGTATTGCTCTCTTATATTCTGCACAGATAATTTGTCTTTTTCAAAACTTGTGTAAAACCCCCAAAACAAACAATACATACTTCATTAAAGGTTACTACTGCGCATGCGAGAGATCAGCATTTTTTCCCCCACCAAAAAGCTCCTTCTGTGCAGATTGAGCACCCAAGATGCCTGATGTAGGTATCACAGGAGGCTTTGTGATCCCATTCATTCGCCTAAGCAATCAAGATTTGGGGGTGGTGCTGCACCCTTTTTGTTATTAAAAAAAAACAGCAAAAAAAAACCCAGAATGAAATTACTGAGTTGAGGTATGATTTAAATACTAATATGTCAACAATAACACAATGAAACTTACATTATATTATTTATCATGATTATCCCTATTTTGTTCTTGTGGTGGGTACTAATAGTTATAAGCGTATCCTGTGTACCATGAAAATTGCAAGTTGTTATGACCAACTGTTTAGAAGATACGAAGGTTTGAACATGAATTATTAGAATATGACAAGCAGCCTTTAAAGACACAGCTATCACACTGTTCTGTTATTAATGTAATTGTACATGCCCTTTGGGTATCATCATTTCAGGAAGAGGCTCAATTACAACACCACCCCTGACTTTGGGGGCCCATGATGGCTAAGGGAGGTCCTGGGGCCCATGTCCTGCACACGTTGCACTTACTTTTGTCCACACCTGGTGTAAAAGTATTTAAATCTGTGCTCCCATCAAAACAAATGATATGTCACAGTGATTATAAATAAATTACAGCTTTGTAGTCAAATCATTTTGGGCAGGGTCCTCCCCTGCTGTGTCATTGTTTGCATCTGTCATTATCAACCCCTATTTAATGAACAGCACTGCATAATATGTTGGTGCTATATTAATACAGTTTGTTATTAATAATAAAAATAATTAATCCACACTGAAACTGATAATACTGAAATTATCTTGCAGATGATCGTGCAGCTGTAGAATATAATAATCCATGTATTACTGGTAAGTTTGCCCTTTTCTAGAGTTTCATTTATGTGTAAATGAAATCATTGTAAATAAAAATGTTATGTTGTACAAACAGGGCTGATTGGGTCTTACAATACCCTTTGCAAATTTAGACATTCATGTGCTTCTTCTTGAGCCACTCCTTTCTTCTTGAGCCACTCCTTTGTTGCCTTGGCTGTGTGTTTTGGGTCATTGTCATGCTGGAATACCTATCCACGACCCATTTTCAATGCCCTGGCTGAGGTAAGGAGGTGCTCACCCAAGATTTGACAGTACATGGCCCGTCAATTGTCCCTTCGATGCGGTGAAGGTGTCCTGTCCCGTTTGCAGAAAAACACCACGAGGTGAGATTTTGCATAGAGCCCCAGGCTGAGGGAAATTGAGAGGTATTTTGTGTTTCTTCCATTTGCGAATTATCGCTCCACTGTTGTCACCTTCTCACCAAGCTGCTTGAAATAGTCTTTTAGCCCAGTCCAGCCTTGTGTAGGTGTACAATCTTGTCCCTGACATCCTTAGACAGCTCTTTGGTCTTGGCCATGGTGGATAGTTTGGAATCTGATTGATTGCTTCTATTGCCTTATAATGCACATCAAGCTTTGACTTTTGAGCACTGGGTTTTTGAGGGTTCTTTTGTTGTTATTCTGTCTCTCAAAACTTCAATAAACCTACCATTACAGTTATAGATGGTAATTTCTTGAGGGCAAACATACAAAATCAACAGGGGATCAAATACTTCTTTCCCTCACTGCGTAAATAAAGAAATGACCAGTCTATAATTGTAATGATAGGTTTATTGTAGCTGTAAGAGACTAGATAAAAACTATATATATATATATCAGTATCGCTTCAGCACAGTGTGCCAATTTTTATATGTAGCACTAGTAATTTCTTTATTATGAGTTTGCTTTATTGCTAGATGAGAATGTTGGCAATACAAGATAGAGGAATGAGGACTCAGAATGGAGCAAAACCTGCAGTCAAGCACAGAGGAACAGATCACAATTAAACTACACAATTGTTATTTTCTCACAATCTATCAAACACAATATGAAATTTTCAACGTTCACAAACATCTTTGTATTCTTCTAATAAAAATATGTCATCTAAAAATAAGTAAAATGGGTGTGACTTTTTTACGACTTAGTGCTACATTATATACAGTCATTCTTTCAGAGTAAATCTACCAAAAACTGAGAAAATAATTCAGAGTTGGGTTAATTTTGCTCCCACTAAAACCAAAGATTTGGAGCTTTTATGCAAACAATTTACTCACTCTGACAACAACAATGGGACATGCATAAAAAAATGGTATTTATGAATAATACCAAATATTATGAATATTAATTATGAATATTGTATATGAAAAATCAGAGGAAACATCCAATGGACAAATAACTGGTCACATCCCTAATACCTAAACCAATAGAGAAGGAAACACAAATGAAAAAAAAAAAAAACTCACTTTAACGAGTCAAAAGTCTAAACAGGCATACATAAGACAATAATATTAACTGTATTTATCATCATAAATGAAAAGATATGTGTGTTTTCTGTGAGTAAAATACAGCCCAATTGATGGGGGAACAAATAGTAAACACACCCCATTCTGGTGAATTTATTTTTTTTATCGGTTTAAGACTGTTCATTTTAAAGAGTTGTCTTTACAGACATGCACATCCATGCAGATAACATGCACATACAACTGTGGAACTATTCTACACTGAATAATGTAATACATATGAGATAATATAGAGCTATTTGGGTCATTTGAAAATATACTATAACAAATGCAAATGCTCTGGATTTTTATTCCCCTAGTGCTCATTTTTTAGAATCAAATTCATAATTTTATTTTAAAATAGAATAACAAAAAAGAGGTGAAGGAAAATGTTCTTGTTTTATTTTTTGTTTGTTTTAGCCACAATTGGGCAAGTGAAGGACAATATTCTTTTAGACATTTGTCAATTCCACAAGTGTCCCAATGTGAAAATTTACCCTTAAAGGACTGCCTAATCTAATCTATATATAAAATCGGATGTATGTACGTATTTATGTTCACCATCACTCGATAACACTTGGAGACATTTCACCCAAACTTGTTTTACAAATGACTGAGACACATGTGAGTGCACCTGTAATCTTTGTACAGCACTGTGCTATATGTCAGAGCTATATACATGTATAATATTAGTGTGTGACTGTGGGGGGGGGACATTAGAGTGTCAGCCCCTCAATACAGAGACTTATAGGACTTGCTCAGTGATCTCTGTACAGCACTATGGTATATGTCATAGCTATTTAAATGTATAATAATAGTGTGTGACTGTGGGAGGACATTAGAGTGTCAGCTTCTCTGTATAGAGAGTGATGGGACTGGCTCATTGATCTCTGTACAGCACTGTGGTATATGTCAGAGCTATATACATGTATAATATTAGTGTGTGACTGTGGGGGGACATTAGAGTGTCAGCTCCCCTGTACAGAGACTGATAGGACTGGCTCAGTGATCTATGTGCAGCACTGTGGTATATGTCAGAGCTATATACATGTATAATATTAGTGTGTGACTGTGGGGAGACATTAGAGCGTCAGCTCCTCTTTACAGATAATGATGGGACTAGCTAAGTGATCTCTGTACAGCACCGTGGTATATGTCAGAGCTATATAGCTATATAGAAATAAACAATCCTTAGTGATAGACTTATATGTTACTGAAGTAATTGCAGAGCCTGGCAGGTATAAATTAACAAAGAAGGAAATAAGTGTAGCGGCTCTTTATGGCAACCATGTTTTTTGTAAAAACTAGTAAAATCCTTTATTTCGCTTAATAAGATAAAACAAACTTACAAAGGTACACATACTTATAAAGAAAAAGATGTGATTCTGACAATTTTAAACAAAATTATCCTGACAATAGTATTTAGGGTAGATTTTCCATTAATGATTTTGATTTTAAGTTTAGTGGGTCAACTTGTACACCATTATAATTACAGTCCATCCGACGCCTTTCGCCCTCATGGACTTCTTCAGGGGATAGTGAGACCCTAAAATTCATACATTATGTATGTATGGTTATTTTAGGTGAGACCCTAAAATTCATTATGTATGGTTTTAGGTGATGTAGAGCGAAAGATGAATCACAAAGACATATATTTCATTAAAAAGCAGTAACTTACTTGGTATATCGACCCAAAAATCAGTGCAATCAAAAGAAGATCAGAAACTGGAGTCACATCAAATGTCAAATCAATGGTGACAAGGATTAGCGAACTAAGTAAGCTCTGTGATAAATGATTGGAAATATTTAAGAACATTGGAAATACTAATGGACAGTGAATGCTACAAGGTTGGAGTAGATTTAGTCTTACTTGGATGGTGTGTTATTGGGTACTGTTGATATTTATGCTTGCTTGTTAATAATTGTATAGTCTGTTGTATGTAAGTACTCGTCTATGTAAGTACTCAGGTAAGTTTCGTCAGTTTTTTCTGGGTCGACACATATTCAATAATTCTGCCTCTAAGATAGGCTTTGGCCACCTCCCAAAACAAGACTGGGTCATTTCTATGTATCAAATTACTGGAGACGTACTCGAGCCTTGCCAGTTTTAGTTTTGTAGTCGATTCAGGATTGTGAGAGATGAGCTTGTGATATAATGGTGAACCACCTTTCCAGCGGATACCAGTGATGCCAGACATTGTACACCTGTCTCAACAAAAACCCTCAAGGGACTCTTCACAGTGGCATCCCTTGTAGGCAGGTCATCTAGGTGGTGGGTACCCATTCTATTCTCTGATTCACACATGGCAGAATTAAAATCTCCGTCTACAATTAGGTTTGGAGAGGATTCCTTTGCCACCCACTGCCCAGTGTGCACAAAAAAGGAGTTTCTGGAGGAGTTCTGGGTGTACACATCACTGACAATAGTGTATCCAGTGTCACCCATGGTGAGATGAAGTTTCACAAATCTACCCTCCTCGTCACTGTGTACCACCGTCACGTTCCCTTTTAGGTTCCTGTGTGGCAATATCAGAACTCCAGCCTTTCTCCCCATAGCCGGGGATCCCAAAATCTTCCCATCCCAGATGCGTCTCTTGGAGCAGTGCAATGTCAGCTCTCAGGGGTTTTAAGTGCCGGAGAACCACCATTCGCTTGTTAGGAGACCTTAGTCCAAATAATATTCCAGGATACTATGTGTATAGAAAGTGGAGGGCTTCAGATAATTCCTGTGAGGTTCTCCCAGTAACCAATTGAGACCCCATACTCTACTGAAACAAACTAGGGCAGAATACCAGAACAGAGTCCACCAGGAGTGATTTCTCTCTGTGGGGCGTTCAGATGATTATTCCCAAAATCTTTCGCACCTTGAGCAGAAGTAAAGGAGTGATGTACACCTTCCTTATCATGCAGGTGAAGCGTAGCCGGGAAAACCAGAGTGAACCTGACCCTTCGTTGATACAGTTAAGAGCACAGGGATTGAAACTCTGCCTAGTAGTCTGCAAAAATATGCAAGGACGAACCCTCCAAAGAGATATTCCTGTTGGCATGAAATGCTTGAAGAATCGCATTTTTGTCCATGTAATCTAGATATTTTACTTTTAGTGGACTGGGCGCATTACCTTCTTTTCCAGGCAGTGTTCCCGTTCCACCTTGCAAACTCGTTGTAGGCCCAAAAGATCTGGGAGTGTAGTAGCACAAAGCTCCATGACGTTGCCTGGTTTTACTGCTGCCAAGATTCTTAAAAATCTGCAGATAATTCCTGCGTGACCTGTTTTCCATGTCATCTAACTTCTCCATTAAACTGCCAACCCTGTTTTCTAATGACATTAGCCTGGTAGAAGTTTGAATTGCATCATCCTCCGTGGAAGAGATTCTTTCCTCCACAGCTTCCAGCCTGCGGACATGATCTCTGAGTTCCTGTCTCAGAGATTGAATGCCTTTTCCGACTGCAGTATCTATGGCTTCCTGCAGTGTGGGCTTAAGCAGGACTGTCACTGCATCTGCTATAAGTGCTGGGTCAGAAGCGGGTCTAGCTGCATTTTGTACTCCCATGGGAGGGGATAGTGATGTCTCCGTCTGTGACTGATGAAAGTTGTTGGCCATCTTGGATTTATGAGTGCAATTACTGTCACGCTGCAGCCTCAGTGTAAAAGCATCCTCCCTAAATGATTTATCCAGAAATGTTTCCATCCGGATCAAGAACCTATGCGTGAGGAGGCATATCACGAGTTTGGCAGTGTGCTGTGATGGAACAGATGCAAGAAATTCCCCTGGGTGAACGGGAGCCTCTTAGATCCGTGGCTCTCCCATGAGGCGCTGGAACTGGACTTATTTGTACTATTTTAACTGGACTGGTTCGTGTAGGGGGGGATTAATCAAGTAAATTTGCTTGGATGGTATGCATTGATGTGCCTTTTTGTAATCCTCATTATTGTTATCTTTATCTGTTGCTGCAATGTTTATGTGCCTGGTTTCTAATTACGGTTTCTGTTGTTTAGCAATTCTTCAGCAATGTTTTGTAATTTTTTTCATAAATAATTAGTACAAATGTATGCATGGTTTCCACTACAAACTGCTCCCCCCCCCATTACCTTTGTCCCATTCTCAAAGTCACATTGTTACATATTGGTAATTGAATGTTTTATGTACATATTCCTTTTATGAATAAATTGTCATGGTTTTTATTTCTTTGTTTTAGTTTTTTTTTAAATAGTCCAACATTTGCTTAATAAACTGTGGTTTTCCTTTAACATACTGCACTCATGTTGATTTGCTGCCACTGTTCTGCACAACTCCTCTATTCATTTGTAGTAGTGTTATAGGTTTGTTGTCATTGTGCTGTGCTGCCTGATGTTAGCCCTATTGTATAAAAACACATCTCCACTTGCTGTCCAAACTGGTTGTGAATTAGCTGTCTAGCTGAGTTACATACTCATTCTAACGCACCTGATGGTGATGGAAGGAGGTCCAGGTTCCAAGCACAACATCAAACTACATTAATTGCCAAGCTCACAAGCAGGGTCAGGCACTCTTAGAAATGAACAGATGTTCTGTTGTTGCTTAACTTAATTCTGCTAATTATATACTGGATTTTTGCAATATTTAGGTGTTTACACAAAACAAATATTACTAGTATCTCAAACTTCCAGGGACAAATCCACTTTAGGCCAAACATATTTTCTTGCTTTTCCAGCCTTTCAGGGGGTTTATGCAAGTTTGCATGCCATTTTACACCTTGGCCCACTATTTATTTACTTACTCACCTCAGCTTGGTAGTGGAAGCACAAACCAGAAGCAATATCAGCCATCAATGGCCAACCCCATGACAGTAGAAATCATAGGAAGAAGTAGGCACTGTTTTCAATTTCAAGCATGTTAAGCAATATGCCAAAAACCCTCTTTGCCTATTTTTTCCTATAATTGTGCTTTTCTATGTATATGTACACATCTAAATGCATACATACATATATAAAGCAAAACAAACAATATACACAAAACCAACATCTTACCCGAATGAGGATCCTTCTCTGCAAAAGTAGCCAGTGTGTTATTCAACTGATGAAACACAGTTCACCAGCTATACACCCAGTGGCTCATTCAGATGAAATCCCAGTGCTGGTTTTTATTATACTACCCTCTCTTGAAGAACATGTTTATGGTGATGAACTAAGTGACAACAATGAGTTTGAAACTGAAGAGAACTCTGTTCGTAAGGGATTTGATCAGCATGAATTGAGTGATTTGGCATGTGATTTGGTACTATCGAAGAAGGCTTCAGAACTCCTTTCATCATTGTGATTGTGTGGGATAAATTTACGGAACAAAGGTATCATTCCCAATTCCTCCATTAAACCAGAGAAATTGCATTTTTGAAGTACTTTAGAACTGACGGTGGTTTTGTGTATTGCCATAACATACCTGGTGTAATGGAGGAATTTGGATATCAACTCAACTGAATGGCAACTATTCATCGATTGCTCAAAGCGGAGCTTAAAGTGTGTCCTCCTTTACAGTGGCAATATATTTGGGTCAGACCTAAATGGCCATTCAGTTTCACTGTGTAACGAATATGCAGAAATAAAGAGAGTCATTGAGTTGTTGCAACATCACCAACACAATTGGGTCATCTGTGTTGTCCTTAAAATGGTATGCTTCCTTCTTGGTCAGCAATGCGGATACACCAAGTATCCCTGTTATCTGTGCATGTGGGACAGCAGAGCTCGTGAGAGGCATTGGGTGGAAAGGAATTGGCCTCCAAGATCTGCCCTAATACCAGGTGATCGAAACATTCTACATGACCCACTCTTGATAGAAAGAATTATATATTCGTGCCTCTGCACATGAAACTAGGTCTGATAAAGCAGTTTGTTAAACCTTTGCCAACTGAAGGAGACTGTTTCAAGTCCCTCATTTTGGCATTTGCTAGCCTGTCATCTGAAAAATTAAAGGCCTGTGTGTTTGATGGTCCACAGATTCGGCAGCTCATCAAAGATGGACATTTCATTAGGACAACTAACATTGTGATTGCTATATATGTATCCCATTTGATTACTATGTAACATCATATATCATGTTTTATTACCATGTAACTATCATGTATTCACATCATTATAAAGCACATATAAATGATTTTGAAATTATACCATACCTTACCGAGATATCCCATCTTGGATTCTTCTTCCCTAGACTTAATAAAATGATAATGTATAGACCCACATTATTATTATAAAATAGATTGATTCATTATTTTACACGTTGATGCTCTTGTGTTTGGTCCTCTGGGACCAAACATGCTCTGCTGCTACATGGGGGCGCCCAGCTCACACGTGCATAAACGCGATCCGAAATCTGACGCCAAAAACCTCATCTCTGGCAGCTCAACACTGGCGAGCTTGGATTAAAAGTCACTGTTCCCCTAAAAAATTATTTTTTCAAATGGCACACATCTTTAACTTAGCCCTAAATAAAATGTTTGGGGTGTTCAAATGTTTCAAACATATATATTAGCTAAGAAATAGGCATATTTTTAAATGACCTAACATTTTCAGGTTTGGAAAGGGTTAACTGAACAATAGCTGCTTTTGTTTTTAAACTTTGAATGTTTCAATGTCCATTTTGCAATTAGGAAGTCAATGTTAATGCTATGTTATTGTGTTTGTGGCCATATTGTTTAATTGCAATAATATGTCTTCTAACCCATTTTTCCACCCTTGACAGGTCCAAATTGCATATTGGTTTGGTAAGTATTTTTTAAATGCAATATTTCTTTATTTTGTACCTATTTTGGCTTTAAATGTGATTGGTGTTCTTTTTTCATGTAAATTTAGTGGTGTCTTTGTGGTCTCTATATTTTAATGTGACGTTTTAACAAAATATTATTATATTGTTTATTTGAATAAAGTTGTTTTCAAAATGTTGTGGATTGTTTTTTGGGGGGTTTGTTTTTTAGTAAGACCTTGAGCAGGAGTGACCAAAGGGAGCATAGGCGAAAGGGCTACATGAAAGGGGGAGAGGGGGCAGCCAAGGAAGGGGATGAGGTCAAGGAGGGAAGGAGGGGACAAGTTAGATTGGACAAGAAGGTTAGAAGGTCCTTACCTCCTGCCAGCATGGTCCAGTGTAGGAAGGGATCTGCAGTGGCTGCCAACCTGTCTCCTGGTGCGGCTGGCCCTTCAGGGAGTCTCAGATTGCGTTCTTCAGTGTCTGCTGCAGGGTTGCTGGTAAGCAAGATGGCGTCCGGCAATTCTCGTTCTTGGGGGCATGGTCTTGTGGGATCTGGAACAAGTCTTGCTGACGTCACCATGGAGATGGAAAGGGCAATCCCAGAGGCTCCTGCACCCCAGGACTCAAAAGAGAAGGGGGAGCTGCTTTCCATGAGGGAAGACTGTGAGAATGAAGCACATATTCCTCCAGCAGCTGCTGCTCAGCAAGAGGATGACATTGAAGGATCTGCAGGGATTTCTAGATCCACGTCTCCAGGGCAAAGCGGTTCTGGCAGAGCTGGTAAGCACCTTTATTTTTCCCATGACACTGGTGGAAGGGCTTCAGGGTTGGGGGGGGGGGGATATGTGTTGTGGCAGGCAGTTGGAGGGCTGTGGGGGTGACAGTGGGGAGGGGAGTGCAGTGCAGGGGCTGGGGGGGTCAGTAAAAGGGCCTCAGGGGTCACAGAGTTCTGCATGGGCACCGCATGGCAGTGGAGCTTTACCTAGGGGAGGGGGAGAGCAGAAATGATTTGCCAGCACAGACAGGCATGGCCAGTAACAGCCAGGGTCCTGATCTCTTCAAGGGGGTAGTTGGTGCCATTAGACAGGTCAGAAAATTTGATTGTCAACACCGGGGCCGAGCAGGGAACAAGAAGGGGCAGCAGGACCAGGTGAGTTTGGCGAATACGGCAAAATGAGAAGTTCATGTAAGCTTTGAGGGGCCCCTGGGGGCCCACCTGAAGAAAGAGGTCAAGGAACACATATGGCAAGAGAAATTTGTGGACTTTTTTTCAATAATTCCTCTAGAGAGGTTTCATTTGGATAGAATTAGGTTGGGTGAAAGAAAAAAGGGGGAGGAGGAGCAGTGTGCCATGCGTGCTATTCCTCGCACATTTTACAATTGGTTGCAGGGCTATGCAAGCTTGGCAAGTATGATGAGTGAAAAGTCACCTGAACATTGTTCTGCTACTTGGATGCCACTGGGGAAGTTTACAGGGATTATGGGGTTTGTGGCTTGGCTGCGCTACGACAAACAATGTCGTCAGCACAAGGCATAGCACCCTTCCATGCTATGGGACCACAAGGACATCAGCTTGTGGATTAAGCTGATGAATCCTGGTCGGGCCATGGCTCAGCCCTTTCCTTTGGGGGGCTGGTAGACCACTTACCCCGAGTTTGCCGGCCGTTAGAAGGCAGGGCTTATGATGGCTATTCAATGAGGGAGTGTGCAAGTTTGGATCAACGTGCTGTTTCAGGCAAGAGTTCTTCTTCTGTTTTGGGATCTCACAGCACATTTGGGTGATTCCGCCAGGCAAGGGCTTGCATTGGTGACAAATAGGTATCTAAAATAGGTATCTTGATAGGGTGGGCTTTTGGAAACAGGTCTGCGAGAGGGTTTCAGGATCCCATGCTCATTAGTGCAGGTTCCACCGGAGGCTAGGAATCTGTGATCTGCTCAAGAGAATCCTGAGATTGTGAGAGGTAAGTAAAAAGGAAATTGAACTAGGTAGGTTGGGGGGGGCCGTATCAGACCCCGCCCCTGAAAGACATGGGGGTGTCACCTTTGGGACTGGTTCCTAAGAAGGAACCTAATAAATTTCGCCCCATTCACTATCTCCCGTACCCACCTGGAGGGTTGGTGAATGAGGCCATTTATCCTGATTTGTGTTCAGTCCAATACACCTCTTTTGATTGCGTGGCGAGATGCGTGCACCGTTATGGGCAGGGTTCTCTGTTGGCAAAAGCGGACATTGAATCGACGTTTCGCCTGCTGCCGGTTCACCCGGACAGCATGCGTTTGTTGGGCATGCGTTGGGAAGGAGCTTGCTTTGTTGACCGGTGCCTGCCCATGGGTTGCGCTATCTCCTGCTCATTGTTTGAGACCTTTAGTACTTTTGTGGAGTGGGTTGTGCGGGATCTGGCAGGGGTGAACTCAGTCATTCACTATCTGGATGCCTTCCTCTGCATCGGCCCACCACAGTCAAGGGTCTGTGGGGTGTTGTTAAGGATTATGCAGTACATTGCGGATTACTTTAAAATTCCACTGGCAAAGGACAAGACTGTGGGACCCACACTTTTCCTGTCCTTTCTGGGGATACAGATTGACACCGTCGAATGGAATGTAGTTTGCTGGCAGATAAGTTGACTGACCTAGTGATGGTGATTGCTAGGTCATGTGACCGCAAAAAGATGCAGCCGAAGCAATTGCAGTCACTCTTGGGGAAGCTCAACTTTGCATGTCCTATAATTCCGATGGGGAGGATATTCTCAAGAAGATTGGCTGGGGCGATGATGGGGGTGCACTCACCAGTGCATTATGTGCAGTTGGGGAGAGATTTGAGAGAGGATTTAAAGATTTGGAAAGCATTTTTGGAAAAGTTCAACAGAAGGTCAGTATGGCAGGGAGGGGCAGTTACGAGCATTGACAAGGAGCTTTTTACAGATGCGGCAGGATCTGCTGGTTATGGGGCCTGGAGTGCGAGCCCATGGTCTCTGGAGTGGGTGGACGCGGGTTTGCTTTCCAATCTGGCACGGTTGGAACTGTTTCCTAAAGTGTTGGCCCTGGAACTTTGGGGTCATAGGCTAGCCAACAAGAGAGTTCGCTTTCACTGTGACAACTTAGGTGTAGTTTAGGTCATTACTAGGTTTTCAGCCTCCTCCCCTTCTGTTATTCGGTTGATGAGGAAGTTAGTGTTGCAGTGCATGATGTGAAGCATCTTTATTAGTGTGGTGCATATTTCAGGGGTGTCCAACAAGCTTGCTGATTCTCTGTTTCCTTTTCAATAAGACACGTTCCAATTGTTGGAGTCAGAGGCGGATCAGCATGCACATCCTTGTCCAGAGGGATAATGGAAAATTCCACTGGAATCCTCGGAGACTTGATACAGTGGTCTGTCACCGCGGGGACATGGTCTTCATATGGTGGGGTATAGCAGGAATGGTTGGACCTTTGCATGCAATTGAGGTTGGATGGACAGGAACTGGAGTTTGCTGATGTGATCCTCTTTTGGGTATGTTGTTGTTTTATTGGAGAAATATCGATTTCAGGTATTAATCAACCTTAAAGTGGTGGGTTTCCCTGATTTCACTAAGAATTTACTGGTTAGGAAAGTGCTGAAGGGTTACAGGAAGGGAGCGGGTTAGCGGGATCGGTGGTGACCAGTAACATTTCAACTATTGTTGGAGATGCTGGAGAGCCTGAGGGGGATTTGTGTTAGCCAGTATGAGGTGTTATTATTTATGGCAGTGTTCTCTTTTGGCTTTTTTGGAGCTTTCAGGGTGGGTGAGTTGGTGGGTCTTTCTAAGACTACATGGGGGGCATGTGGGAAGATGTGGTGGTGACAACAGATGGTAGCCTTTCAATCTGGATTACGAGGTCAAAAGTCGATCAGGGAGGGAAAGAGTTTGGCTTCACTATTGGGGCGATTCGGGGTTCCAAGAGCTGTCCAGTAACAGCAGTGCAAGATTTTTGTTGGGTGCGTCAAGCCATGGGGGGCCTTTTTTGGTGCATGAGGCGGGGTTACTGTTGTCAAGATATCAATTTGTGACAGTATTTGGAAGGTGTTTTGGAAAATTGGGGCTCGATCCTAAGGACTTTGTGTCTCACTCATTTAGGATTGTGGCAGCCACAGAACCAGCCAAATGGGGGTTGGATGAACAGATGATAAAAGGCATAGGTAGGTGGGAGTCTTGCCGATATTGTTTGTATGTGAGGCCTTATTTGGTTTAGCCATTGGGTAGTTTCTGGGGAAAATGTCTGATAATATGGTCTGATATGGTGGCCTGTACTTGCTGGAGGCTGGTTAGATCTGTGGATCGGGTAAATAAGGCCATAAAAAAGGTTAATCGGGAAGTTGGCCAAGGAAAGGAGGATTGGTTTTTAGGCACCATGAGCTGGAGGAAGACACTTGGCAGTTTCTTCGGGGGGACGGGGTCTACCTGAATGCAGTGGGCACTGATTTTGGGCCCTGGGAATACAGAAAGGTGTACATCAGGCTTTGTGGGTGTGGGGGGGCGGGTATGCAGGGCAGAGTGGTCACTCTGGCACCTTATGGCGGTTGAGGTTCTCGGGGATGGTAGGAGATACCAGGATGATTTGGAAGTGGGAGAACCCATCTCAGGTGTGGGGACTCTCAGATTAACACAAGAAGTTGGGGGAGGAATTCCAAAGAAAAATGGGGAGGGGCTACGCACGGCAAGGAGGATGTTCCCGAGTCGGTATAGTGCGGCTGGGAGCAGGAACAGAAGGAGTGGTAGCCCCTCTGGAAAGATGGCGGGGTATAAGGCATTAGAGGACCTGCAACCAGGGACGGGTAGGGTGGAAGGACTTACAGGTTGGAAGGGGTTTGTTGAACAAGTTACAATTCTGGTTAAATTATGTTAAAAATATGTTAATTTATGTTATGGATGTTAAATTATTGAATAGAAGACTGGTTAAGTTGTGCTTAATAAATGTGTGGGTCTCTGTGATCATTACAGTGGGGGAAAAGGGGGGAGGGGGGTTGTAAGGGTAAGCCTCCAAGCTACCTATGTCATGATCTCCTTTACATTCTCCCAGGAACATTTAATCTTGGGTGATCGAACAGACCTACAATTTAAGTCAATTTTGATTTTTTGAAGAAGTTCCTTTCTCCGAATTGTTGAAAGGCTAAATAATTGCCTTATTAAAACTGTTGTTTGATGCACATAGTTTCTCCAAACCTTAGGAGCGTACTGCGCAAAGTTGTGCACCGAAGCAGACCAAAGCATGTGCGCGTGAACTGTGTTCCATCAGTTGAAAAACGCGCCGTCCACTTTTGCAGAGAAGGATCCTCATTCGGGTAAGTTTTTAATTTTGTGTATATTGTTTGTTTTGCTTCATGTGGCACTCATTTATATAAATACATGCATATATGTATGTATGCTTTAGATGTATTTACATATATGTAGAAAAGAGAATATATAGGAAGATATAGGCAAAGAGGGTTTCTTTGGGGATAATACTTACCATGCTTTAAATTTAAATTTAAAAGATTGCCTATTTCTTCCCAATATTTCTGATGTCATGGGCTTGGCTCTAAGCAACATTCATTGAGGACGCTGCTTCTGGTTTAAAGGAGAAATCCACCTTTATGTGCTTCCGCTACCAAGCTGTGGTGAGTAAGTAAATATATAGTGGGCCAAGGTCTAAAATGGCATTCAAACCTGCAAAAACACCCTGAAAGGCTGCAAAAAAATAAGAAAATATATTTGGCACAAAGTGAATTTGTCCCTGGAAGATGTATATACTAGTACTATTTGTTTTGTGTAAACACCTAAATAATGCATACAATCCAGTATTAATGAGCAAAATTAAGTTAACCCCCCAGCATTCTAATTCTGTCAGTTTTTTTATTCAAAAAGTGATCCTAATTTTTTTTTTGCATACAAATTTTATTTATATTGTTATTATAGAAAATAATGAAATAATAGACCACAAGAATGTAATTTATCAAAAAAAAACAAATTTATCAAAAAAGGTCAGGGATAATAGTGGGCAAAATGTAAATCAGGGCACTGGGCAATGATGTTTGGTGCACTAAAATGTGTACTTTTATTTTTATCATATGTTGTGTGGTTTTTTTTTTACTGTAATAACCATTTAAAAGCAGATTACATCAGGTGATTTCCCACTGGCACCACCCCCAGAATTTACTATTGCTGCTCGCATCAGCAGTTAGATGTGATGCACAATGCAGAAGTCCTGCATTATGCTTTGCATCTAACTGCTGATGCGAGCAGCGGCCTGGCCTGGGACCCCGGGTGGTATTTAAAAGCAGATTACTAGGTAGATTGCTGCTGGATCAGTTCCTTTCTAAGAGTGCGTGACCCTGCTTATGAACTTGGCAATCATCGGGGTTTGATGTTGTGCTTGGTAACCTGGAACTCCTTCAATCACCATCAGGTGTGTTAGACTGAGTATGCTACTCAGTTGGACAGCTAATTGACAACCAGTTTTTACAGTCACTGGAAGTGTATTTCAAAACAATAGAGCTAAGATCAGGCAACACAGCAGAATGAGAACAAACTTATAACACTACTACAAATGAACAGAATTGTGTGGCAGCAAATCAACATGAGTGCAGATGTCAAGACTAGTGTTGATGTTCGAATTCGGGTTGTCCCTATATTCGACCCGAATATGGCTGTTTGAATTCGGGTAGACCCGAACCGAATTTTGCTGCATTCGACAGCAAAAATTCGGGAGGAAAAAAAAATGTTTGTTTTTTTTTCTTAAATTATTTATTTCGTATCTGTTTTTTATTTTAAACTTGTTTTTTTTATTTTTTACAGGTTTTTCGACAATGACATTATGAATCATAATGTCATTGTGGGATTCCTGGACCGTGGGAACTCTAACGCTTTTGGAACAGAAATCTAGACCTCAGGGTAACGCCCAGGTGGTTAATTGTTAAAAATTGAACTTATTGGCCTGAAACATCCCATTTCCCACCAGGCCTCCATTTTGTTATAGGGTTATATTGCCCAGATATTAAATATTGAAGGAATAAATGTTATTATTGTGGCTTTATTAGTTTTTCAATATTTGTCAGAGATGAGTATCTTGTATGTAATAGGTCTAGTTCTTTTAAGTATTGTTCAAGCACCTGCAATTATAATATGGTCACCCTGGAGCCAAACAGCAGAATTTAACCAACCCTAATTCTCAGCAGGAATAATTTAGCACTTACCTTTTAGGTGCCAGGTTGAAAATCAATCAGGAGATATTTTCATGTCATCTCCTTGATCTGTCATTGTCTGTCAGTGATCAGAATATAGCAGAAAATATTTTAACAAAAAAAAGCTCACATCTCAAGCTCATAATCAAGACAATAAAATCACCAACCTAAACCACACTGAAGGAAATTTTGGGAAGCAGAGCACAAGCCACCACAAAGTTCTCCCAGTGTTACAGCACACAGACATATGGATAAAAAAATGTATTGCAATAGTAAAAACCTAAGCAAACCCTAAACTAAAAGACAATCAGAAGACACAGAACAGAAAATAAATAAATATAAAATCACTTGGGATATGTTACTGTATATCTTGAATGGTTATCTTTAAAAGTCACTATGTGCTTGGTCCACACACACATCACTTTTTACAACGTCTAGTGGTTTTGAACTTCTATTCCGGCTCAACTTTGGTGGATTTTCTCTTGTAGCCTTGGATTTAACACAACACTAACATTTCACGGTAGTTTGGCAGGCTGATGACTCAAGATCTTTTGTGGTTCTGCCTGTTCAGTTCCTGTATACCATCAGGATGTCTGTGACCTAGGTGTCTGTGCCAAATGTACATCTTTTATTTGTATATATAGACTGTGTCCATTTGCATTGTGGCAGGTATGAATTCTATGCTTAATTCCTTCAGCAACAATACTTCCATCTGCAAGATAAATTGTTTCTTTGTTATTTGGTTCAAGCTCTGCAAAGAAGTTTCTGTGGCTTGTTGCTCCTGAATCTATATACCAGTTTTGAGCTGGATGAGGGTTTGTCACTTTAAATGTTCCGTGCCACTGCTCTCTGTCATTGTCATTTACTGTAGCTCTTACTGTGTGTTTGGAACTTCTTGGAGATTGGAGCAAAAAAGCAAAATCTTTCTAAAAGTGTCCTGGTTTCTTGCATCTGAAGAATACTCTGCTCTCTTTAATATTTGGCATTGTATCTGTGGGCTTAAAGCAGTAAGCTAAAAAATTACTTTTACCTTTAATCCTGCAGGTCCTTCATTGGCTCTGGTCTTTTCCACAATCCCGTCCTGCATCATCCTGGAATTCTTCTTCGTCCCAGGGCAGAGGAAGTGATGGGCACCTCCATCTTCAACCATCACTTCCGTCTTCTTTCCTCATCACCCGATCTCGTACGGTGCAGGTGCCAGATCAGGTGATGTCGACCCCGTGAAGGGGGAAAAAGAAAAAGAGAGCTGATCTCACTGCGTATGCTCTAGTTCAGGAGTTTCCTGTGCCTAGTCTCATTTGGTATAGTGTCCTTAGTAGCAGTAGTTTCCTATTGGATTTTGCTGGATCTTTCATGCAACTTTTTGCAATACTTTCCACATGCCTTTAGAAGTGTCATGATTCCTTATATGAATAAGCTGATCATCTTCCACTTACAGACTTATAGTTGTCATTGCTGGTCTGTTTTTCCTTAACCTATTCGAGGTCCTTTACATCTGCTCTATCTGTAGTAATACCTTCCTAAAAGTCATCTCCGGATAGCTGCATAAACATCCACAATTGATAATTCTCATTAGTCAGTTTAACCACCACTAATTTAGGCTCAGTCTACACAGACTGTTTTTTTTAAACTCTTATAAACTCCCATACCACTTTTGAATGAGTTTATACAAGCATTAAAAAGCAAGCCTAAAAACTCCCTTTAAAAGCTCATCTTGCTTATGTAAGTGTGTAAGAGTTTCTGGGGTTCTAAAGCAGGAATTTAAAACACTTTTTAACTCCTGTATACTTGTCTATTTGTTTTTAATTGAAGTAGTTTTTAAATGTTTATAAACACATGCTAAAGCTCCCATTGATTGAGTATGCAAGAGTTTACAAGCATGGGTTTTTAAACACTCGGGTTAAACACTGGGGAAACAGCCTTAAGTTCTGAACCATGATTGTCTCACTTGAGTCTACAGAGCCGTGTCTCTTACTTGTATAGATCAAAGTACCTCTGGATTCCTTGTGTCAGTCTGTTTGCTGAGCTGCCTTGTGACTGGGCCCATAACCTGTTGGATGATATTTTCTAATGAGGATCACACAGGAAGCTGCAGATAGTAGAAAGCCTTTACTTGTGGATCACACGGGAATACATCCCATACATGGAAGAACTAACAAGAAAACAGCAATACCATCACAACATAGTAGAAAGGAACAGGTAGAAACATAAACACAAGTGCAGTTTTACAACAGAATATAACATACACATAAACAAAATGAACAGTGCAATCTAGTGTCCTTTTAAGAACATTATTTGTGAATGCTGTTGCACTATTCCAACACCTTCATATCTCTCCAGCTTCCCCATTCCACACATCTCTCTAGTGATCATTTGCTTTTTGTTTTTTGAGCTACAAATTTAGGTAAATGAACACTGCCTGCTGTATACACAGAAGCTAGCTTTCTGATGTAAATGGTGGGCAGTGGTTGATAGGTAACAGTGCAACCTCCAAAACTGCTGAATATCAACCTTAGTCCTGACCTTTACACTCTGCATGCAGTTCCCACACAAACACACACGTTATATACTTGTGATCAATGATCGGTTGTCCCCAACTATATTAAAGATGTTTTTCTTTAAGGTAGGTAAATACCTTCTCCCCATAGTGTGGTGGAGGCTTGCTGTTCTCTCCCACTCACTGACCCAGAATGAGGATACAGTTCAGGTGTTGAGCTCATAATCTGCATGACTGGTTCAGGTGTTGTGTCCATGTGTGAAAAAAATCAAAATGAAACCAATTGATTTAAACAGGTTTTTGTTGAGGGAGATTTCACCTTCCTTCCTGTCCTGAAAATAAAAGATTTTTATAACCCCCCATGAACCAGTCAAAACAATGAGCCAATCATGTGTGTACACAATGTATTGTGATGGATACATGGAATATTGGGGCTCTAGGTGACACATACCTGTGGACACATTGTATAACACAAGTGTTTAAATACATCTGTTATTGGACATGGTGGGAGAGAGGATAAAATATATCAGGGACATTAATGTGTATAGGATAATAAATATTGCCACTGATCACACACATTGCTATTACCTCAATGAAATACAAGTGACCTCTGTGAAATGGGGACCAGTGGCAGCATTTATTTTGGAGTGGGATATATGTGTGTTATTATTTGTCCATTTGGGCTGCATATGGCAACCCTGAGCACCTGTTATTGTGTTTAATTCACATACTTACTGGGGGTATTGTCTGTTCTGAGGATGTATCTGTGGATGATCTATGATGACTATTTACCTGCTGTGCTTCGCACCTCATAAATGCCCTTTTACTTGCTTTACACCCAGCTAAGACCTCATTAGCCTATATTTTGCTTATTTCTATTACTCTGTACTCCTCTGCTTTATAGCCACTGGGCCCCTACTTTGTTCCTCATTGAACCATACTTTGTACCTCATTTTATCCCATGGTGTGTCCCAATAGCTGCTACTTTCACCCAGAAATCCCCCACCTTGCATCATAATAATCTTTTAGCCCTACTGCATGTTTCCTCAGCTCTGACTTTATTCCTTGTTGGTCCCTATTTAGCATCAGGTATGCCCTTCCTGTGGCTTGTTAACCCCTACTTTGCAATTCATTAGCTCCTACAAAAAGAACGCTTTAATCTTCTAATGGAAGTTTCTTTTAATACCTAAACATGTGGATACCCATTCAAACTTTATTGATAGACAAGCAAAATCACTCAGGGACCACCTGGTCACTACAGCTGGTCCCTGAACAGCTGGTCACTATAAAGGAGAGGATAGGTTCTTTCCTTTATTCAGTGCAAATACAAGTACACCCTTCCTTTTACCAAATGACATGATTTTATATATTCAACATTTTGTCAATTGCAAAACCTTTGGGTTGATTTATTTACTTACCTGCCCCTGTCATGCTTTTATGTAGGAAAAACAAAAAGGTGGATTTATAAACATGTTAAAGACATTTTAGATAGCAAACTACAATGTCAGGTTGGCAATTCCACTAATGTTAAGTTTATACCTCTAAATAGAACACATCCTCCATCACATGGGGGTAAACTAAATAGATTCAGAAGTTAAAAGCGCATAGATTTCCAGGACTTAATGGGTTCATTCCTTTTTTATAATTATGTATCCCCCTCTTTTTTTCTTTTCCACAATCTATGTGATTTTTAACACATTTTGTGATTTTTTTTTAACAAATCAATGCTTCTGCATATTTGCCTTATAGATAATGCCTTACAAATATGTGATAATATCTATATTTATTCATATCTAAAGCACAAGCTACTCTCTCCTGCCCATGCATGCAGTTTTGAGTCCCGGCATGCCTTCTCCTTTAGATTTCATCAGTATTGCCCCTCCTGCCGGACAATCAGGAAATAGCCTGTTAACCATGTGTACTGTCCTCTGGACATAAGTTATTGTATTGCATTGGTTACAGTTGTAAGTGGTTAATAATTAGGTAGGAATGCTAAATATTTAGGTCCACAGCACCATATAGTGGCATACCATGAGTAATCTATTGTAGTTCTGTGATGTCATTTCCTTCTTTGAGCAGAGACTTATGGGAAGAGGAAAATAGGAGCTGCCATTTTCCCTAGCCTCATGGAAGAAGCAGATATGATGACATTGCCGGTAAGCGAATAACCAATGTTTATTTAAAACTGTTTACTGTGTTGCAGCAAATTGTAGAAAATATGTGTTAGTTATATGTGCTCAGGTATTGCTAGGGGCTACAGGTATTGTTATATGCTACCAGATTGTATTCCATATGCAATGTACATTGTATGATCAACTTAGGTAATGTTCCTACAGTGTGTTTGTTCATTTCTTTCTTTTGTTTACTCATTTCTACATCCGGTTAATAAAGCTACAGATTTTCACACAAGTCTCAATTTATTGACTAGTAGAGTGGTATTATCTGCCTGTTCAGCTGCATATAGACTTCGGGGGTGCATGTTGCGAGAACAGGACACCATGCTTGGCTATTTAGCTAGCTCAGACACCGCACCTGACACCGTGCCGAGCGCCTAGTTTCTAAGCTAGTTCCTGGTTACCTGCTGATTAATTCAGTGTTTCCTCCGGCCCCTTTCTTCCCACTATACACCGACAATTAAAATAGTGAAACCAATCGGAGGAAGAGGGCTGGAGGTGAGATATGAAAATTATGACATCTACGTCCGGAATATGGTCAAGATTTGACCAAGCTTGCCAAAGGAAAATCCTCTGGTTCAAACTTTTGTTGAGTACCTCTTTGGAAAGCTTAGCGTTTAAATTTCAGAGGTTTTTTGCCTGCAGGACCACCGATCAGGTAAGTACTCACTAACTCTCCAAAATATTGCTACATATCACAAATGCCAAAATACCGTAAAAAGGCAAGTTAACAGTGTTGATTTTCAAGAGTAAGAATGTACCATGCCTAACCGAGAGTGAGGTGCTGTTAACCAACCACTTCTAAAACCCCTTTGCAAAGAGAAATGATATCATTGTGTTCCTCTCTAATTATTGCTCTGAGGTCAGTTTTGTAAAGGAGGTAACAAACTGTTGTGGAACGGCAAGCGCCAGTAAAAAAAAAAAAATTAAACTTGACCGAAGTGGTATTGGCTGTGTAGAACATCCACCATCTGTCTTCTCCCAGAAAAGGGATAGAGGATACCTGTTTTTTGCCGGAATGCCAATATTCTGAAATAAATGGAATAACTTTGACCACACTGAAGCAACATGCAAAGATGTGTTTTGCAGGAAAGGCCAAAGGTCATTCTTCAAAAACTTGTAATGCAAGACCCATATGTAATCCATGTGGAAGTTCCATCTTTTTAGGAATTGTGGAATCAGAAGATCATATGCTAAAGTTGCCTCCAACCCTCTGGCTGTAGTGGAAGGCCAGCTGACTTGGCGCCACAAGCCCTGGCAACATCAGCTCAGCCGAGGAGGAGAAGGAAGCTAAGCCTAACAATCTGGATGTGGTCAAGGAGGGTGACGCCCTTGTGGTGGAGTCTGCGGGATCAGACCCCATTATCCCTGGACAGCGGAGGCAAAGACATGAGTCTGGCACCAGTACAGACAGTGAGGAAACAAAGATCAAGAGTTGTTGTACATAACCGGTTCCAGGTATGGAAAGAGCACCTGTTGATGATGCACAGAATCTAGATCTGATCAATATGGTTAGTCAGAGAATACTTGAAGAAAGTAAAATGATGGGTCAGTGTCTTCAAGTGAAGAGGGTCCTCCAAACTCTCCTGCTAGTGCTAAAATTCAGGAAATTGATTCTGAACCATGAGTGAACTAAAAATTGTCTCTTTGAATTCAAGGAGCTTAAAAGGCCCAACAAGGAGGGCCGTCTTTTTTGATTTTTTTTTTTTTTTTTATGCACCCAAAACTTTCAGATTTGTTGTTTGCAGGAATGCAGTATTATTCACCACCCAAATTATGCTTATTTGAAGAACTCCTGGAAATATGATCCGTCAATCTGGTCAGGAGACAACGAATGCCAAACCACTGGAATTGGAATCCCATTCAAAGGTATTGATTTTTTTAAATTTTATCTTTTACTGAAGTTGGAACATCATGACAAAGAGTTTGTAAGATTTACAGTCCAGTTCACAAAAAGATACCATAGACTTCCTGAACACTATTCAACATTTTATTTCAGAAGCCTAACCTATCATCATCTGTGAAGGTTTTATTTGTGTTCTTCCAGGTGAAAGGCACACAGGAAACAAAGCACCAAAGCGTGACGGGTGTGTGGGACAAAACTTGGATACACCTGGGGCAGTGCAGTGAGTCAATCACAAATTGATTATTGTTTGCATAGTAAAAGTATTACACCTAGTGTTATGTCACTTGACCCAAATGTGTTTTCTGACCACAAGATGTTGGCCACACCCAAAGGTCCAGGCGTCTGGAAATAATACAACACTATTGGAAGACCACAGTATAAGAGAGGAATTTGAATTTGCATATCCAAGGTGGAACTAGGACAAATTCAAAACGGCTAGGCCCATGGCATGGTGGGAGGACATCAAGATTAAAATCCTTTATAGGGAAAGCCAAATGTGAATCCAGAAATAGGATCATGGTAGTAAAAAATGTAAATACACAACTTCAAACCGTAAAAAAATAAAAAAGGAAGAACTGGCTAAAAATGAGATTTCAGTGGCAATCCAAGCTGAGCAAAACAAATAATTTACAATGCCAAAATAAAAATTTTGAGTTGGGAGAGCAATGGTCAAGGTTCTTCTTCCAAAAAGCAGCCAGAAACAGTTTATTACACAACTTGACCATGGAAGAGTTGAGAAAGTGCCTTAACCCCCGCAATGGCCAATCCTATTTACCTTTTCTTTTTTTTAAACTCTTAAACAAAACATTGACGCCATCTTGTGGGTTAAATTGGCCACAGCAGCCCCCTTTTATTACATTAACAACATTTTAACCATATATTAATCACATTAACCAATTAAAGTGCAAACTGAATGACAAATCAAGTACAGTAATAGGTCCATGAAACCATCCCCTGCTTTTATACTTTAAAATGATACTCCGCTACTATAACCAGGCCCTCAGTCGCTCACACACCAACTCGGGGACAGATTGCGGGTATCCTCCTCACTTTTTCTTGCCCCCACAACAACCTAGTGTCATAGGAACTCTGTCTACTCTGCTGAGCTCCCACCTCTCCTCTAGTTTTTTATCCTTCCTTACTCCTAAAGTCTCATGAACCTACCTCCCCAACGCCACCTGCTGCAAGAGTAAAACCTTATTCTTGCGAGCAACCCCACACCCTTAAGGCTCTCCGCAGCCCCTCCTGCAAACCCAAACACCACAAGTCAGTCCCCACGCCATTCAGATGCACTCCATCACTACGCAAAAACAAAACGGGATCCTTCTCAAGCTCACCATGCCTGACTACTAAATCACCTATCCGCGCCAGGAACCTCCCTATCTACCTATCTTTGCCTTGTTCAGCCTGTCAACTGATCATGCGTCCCCCAAGATAACCTAGCCACAATCTCGGACCAGACCAGCACAGTACCTGGAAAGGAGGAACGCAGGCGCAGGAAATCAAACTTAAGATCCTTAATCAGCTCACGCATCGGCAATGCTGCAAAGAAAGTCACCACAAACATGGCTGAAAACAAAACCACCTCAAATGCATCAGAACACACCCGTCCCAACTGCCCCACTAAATCACCCAACATGGACACGAATCGCGCCGCCCAGCCCGCTTCCGGTATCCCTTTAACGCCTGCCGAACAATAAAACTCTTAGTGCCATCCACCCAGCCCAGTAATTTAAACAGAAAGGCCAAAGCCGACAATTTCTTGGCCATGGCCCCACCCGACACACCCCTCTGAAAATTGAGCACCACAAACAGTAAAACCAATGCCCCCGCATCCCCCCCAACCCCCCCACCCTGTAAAAAACCAAACCACTCCCGGCAAGTAACCCCATACGCTTTTCACGTCCCAGGACAGACCGACCTCCGTAATAAATTGGTAACAACTCCCAGACCACTTGCCAAAGCCTTGCCAGTTCCATACTGGTCCGCTGCTGGCGCCAATTCTTGAAAACGCGACCACTGGAACCGAGAAAGAGAATCCGCAATTACATTCTCGCACCCCGGCACATGAATCGCCCGCACAGAAACGTTCAACCGCAAACACATTAACACCAAAAAACGCAGTAAGCAAATCACAGGGGGAGAAGAGGCCGAGTTATTGTTAATGACCTCCACCACCCCCATGTTATCACAATGAAAATGCACTTTGCAATCCCTCAATAACTCATCCCACAATGCGATTGCCACAATGATCAGGAACAATTCCAATAGAACTAAATTGGTACACAGCCCCTTTTCCTGCCACTCCTCCGGCCGAGGCTCCATGCCCCACCGCCCACCAAAGTAAGCCCCGTAACCAAAAGCGCCAGCTGCACCTGTCACCAAATCCAGGGATTCCTTATCCACCACCTCACTCATCCACAATGAGCGACCGTTATACGTCGCCAAAAAGGACTGCCAAACACCCAAATCTTCCCGCAAGGTCCTGGTCAACCGCACATGATGCCCAGGGGTGCGCACACCAGCCGTAGCAGAAAATCCGACAGAAAATCCTGCCCATGGGCTTGATGCGGCAAGCAAAAAGAGACTGCAATTCCCCCAACCGGATCTTGCGCAACCCACCAGCATTATGAACCTCTTTCTTCAAAGCCTCTAATTTGTCAGCCGGCATTCCATGTGCAGGGAATCAATGGTGATTCCCAATAACACAACACAGTGGAAGGCTGCTTCATCGTATCTTCCGCCCTCGGCACTCCAAAATGCTCCAACACATATTCCAGAGTCCCTAGCAGATTGGCACACACTAACAAACCCACCAGACCCACACACAGAAAGTCATCCAAATAATGAATAATGAAAGTCAAACCCGACACTTCTTTAACTACCCATTCCACAAATGTGCTAAAAGTTTCAAACAGCTCACAGGATATGGAGCAACCTATTGGGAGACATTTATCCACATAAAACGCCCCCTGCCATTCACAACCAAACAATCCGGGTACACCAGTAAGAACGGAAAAGCGGACTCAATATCCACTTTTGCTAACAAACAACCCCCCCCCCAGCCCTACAAACCAAAGTCACTGCCGCGTCAAACGACGTGTACGCCACCTTACACAAAAGCATCATTGACCGACCCCCCTTTTGAGAAGGACAGGTGATGTATCATCCAGAACTGGTTAGGTTCCTTCTTAGGAACCACCCTCAGTGGAGACCACCAAATTCCCCCCCACGGCAGCACTGAGAACGGACCAGCCATCATCCCCAGTGCCCCCTCTTTGTCCAATTTTGCGAACACCACCCCCAAATTAGCTAACGCAGAACGTAAATTACCATCTCGCCGCGGGGCTTGACCCAGCTGGCAAGGTATCCAAAAAACCCCCGGCGAACCCTCCCCCAAAAGCCACGCCGCCGCCCTATTTGAATACTTACTTAGGAAAACTTGCATGTTTTGCACCCTCACCGGTGTCACTCCCCTTTCCAGCAAACTCCGCAGGACATCCTCGCCCCTTACGCTGACACCGGTTAGCATAATGAGCGCCTCCACATCCCGAACACTCATGCCGAAAATGACAGGATGCACCAAACTTGCACGCTCCCTCAGGAAGCGGCTAAAAATTCCACAAGGTTTCTTCAGCCCTCTGGTCAAATTTCTGACTAGCCCCTTTCTGGGACCCTCCTTTATCACTTAGCCCTTCAGCCCACCCACTTGCTGACCCTCCCCCAAAACCCTTTTACATTTTTCCCGCATTTTTCTCTCTCTGACTTGAGCTCAAGGGCCTACTTAACAAAAAAACAACCAATGCAGGGATGTTAAAAAACACCCATTTTTTTTTATATTATCTGATATTTTTTATATACAGAGTTATTCAAAACAAAAGCTCTAGACCAGGAGTTTACAAATAATGCTCTGGATGCATTTGAGTTTACCTCCTATACCTATACCTCCCCTTGAGAGATTTTGAACACTATTAAGAGTTTGGTAAAAACAATGCCCAGGGATAGATGGTATTCACATCAAGTTCTATCTATGCTTCTGGGATATTCTTACATCTGACCTTCTCATTGTTTTTCAGAAAGCTCTGCAAACCAATGAACCAATTTTGCCAAAATTTTAGTCAAAAGAATGAGAGAAAATTTCCATTGATCAATCCTGTGGTGTGCCAGGGCGAAGCGCCCATGATAATCTAAAGAAAGATAAGGTAATGCAGGAGTTGGCCTGGGGGTAGTGGAAATACCACCAAAGGAATGGCATATATGGATGATGTGACTATCACCTGTACCTTCGAGACAGTTATAAATAGAGCAAATATGTTTACCGCACCGGGTCAGGATTCAAGTTAACCTTAATAAATGTGATTGCCTCTGTTTTGGCTATTGGACTACACAGGACCTAAAAATCATGCCACAAAATACCCACTTAAAAATTCTAGGAGTGCTCCTCAACAAAAATAACAACGGTAACAAAAGCTGGGAGAACGTCAAAAGCAAAATTATCAAGAAAGTGGAGTACTGGAAACTTAGGTAGTTACTGCTGGAGGGAAAAATCCTAATAATCAAATCTATCATCTTACCACTACTACTATACCTAAGCCTTGTTTTTCCACCTAATGAAAATACAGTTAAAAATATCAATAGGACTGTGTTCAACTGCAGAAAAAGCTAAGAGATTAATAGTTCACATCATCAAGATGTTTATCCTAACACATTTTTTTTTCTTTCTGTTTCAAAGGCTTAAAAACAAAAACAAATGGCTGGACTTTCTTTTTAAAATATGCAGCGGGACACATTTTTCACAAAGAGGGGCTAGTCCCATCCCTCCCAGGCAATCCTAATATTGATCTTGTCCCCCCATAATATGTGCCTCTGGAAAAATGTATCAGATTGCTCAAATTGCAAGACCTAGACCAGGAAGACCTACTGAGCTCAAAAGCAATCCGAGCCAAAATAAGATCTAACAAGGAAGTTTCTCTTGTTTCACCCTACGTAGCAACTAGATCTAGGCCGGTATGGAAATGTGTAAGCGTAAATTATCTATCTAATGAGCCTAAAGACATCGCCTGGCTTTACCGTTTACCGAGCTTTCCAGTATTGTAGAGGCATAGTAAGCCAGCTAAGATGTCCTAGGGAAAGTTGTTTCTGATGAGTCAGTAATGCATTTATTCTGGAACTGCTCTTATGCTAGAGCCATTTGGGAGAGAGTGGGCCCACTACATAAATTTACTATTGGGTTGAGCTATGAGGTGATTATGTATGGTCCACCAGTGGACCTAGAAGCAGATAAGAAATACATTTTCTGGATTAATATTAATAGTTTTAAACTTTCCTTTTGGAAGATGAGAAATATTTGTTTTCAGAGAGGATTGTGTTATGCAAGATCAGTGTATCAAGCTTGTGTTGAGTCAAAATGTTTTTCTTGCTTGATTGTAAAAGTTTTGGTAAAGCTAGAGCCTCTAGTTCAGTGGTCACCAAACTTCTTTTGGCTACTAGGCCATTTTAGGAGGTCAAGAAGGCACACTAGGCCAGACTACTCTCTCTTGAGTCCTGTGCTGATGGCTGCGGCCCCACCAGGAACACCTCTGAAATGAAAAACCCCTCCTCTGCAATGCGTACAGAGGAGAGTGGAATCCCCCTCCTCTGCAATGCGTACCCCCTCCTCTGCAATGCGTACAGAGGAGAGTGGAATCCCCCTCCTCTGCAATGCGTACGGAGAGGGAATGTCCCCCCCTCCTCAATGCGTGAGCCGCGGTTTGCTGACCCCTGCCTGCTGGGATTAGGCCGGATCGACCTGGGGGCCGGAGTTTGCCAACCCCTGCTCTAGTTTTTGGAATCTCCATATGTGGAATTCATTCTTCTGTTCCTTTGTGTATCTCCAAAAAAAAAAAAATCTGTATAATATGGTTGAAGATTTATTGTGTACAGCCTGTAAATAGAGATCTAAAACTATGTAAAATTATGCAAATATTAGGGTTTTTGTTTTTTTTCTCTTTTCAGGGTATTTATTGATGTACTTTTATGTTTGATGATGGACTTCATGTTTTTTTCCCTTTTACAGATTCCTTTTTATATCAGTCATTGGACTTTTTTCCTTTTGCCACACAGATTTTTTTTTGTTTGTTTTTTCTCACACCAATGTTCTTTTCTGTAACCAAAACATGGAATCCCCTTTTTGTGGACTTTTTTTTCTTTTTGCATGGTTTTTCTGCTTTATCCCATGGAATATGCTTTTATTACTTTGGAAATGATTTCCATTTCCACCGATCACCACCATCTTGGCCAATATCTGGACTTTCTAAGGTTGCACTGCTCAGTGGTCTGTGTCAGTTGTGTGTTGGAAAGCACACATGGCTAGTACTAACTGTATAAAGGGTGTGGCTTTGTTAAACTTGTCCTTTTAATACATTACAACTACATACTTGTTCTTACCTTAATATCTTATTAAAATCAAGAGTAAAGAAAGCTAAAATCTTTTTGTTGGAGTTCTTTGAGATAATTAGAAAGTCATGAAAAAATGATTTTTCCCACTTTTAGTTGGGTAAATATAATCTATAAAAGTGCAAATAAAAATGTTTATTTAGGGTCACTAGATGGAGCTCCAGCACCAAAGGCTGTTTAACAGACGAGAGAGAGAGAGAGAGAGAGAGAGAGAGAGAGAGAACACAATACAACTGTTTAGTATTAAATATATACAATAAAAAAAAAAAATCAATGCAAAAAAAATTTAGGCGTTGCTAGTTTTAAAGCCTAAATGATATCAGATAGTTTTAAAGACGAAAAAAATTATGGTGAGCTATTTACATTGCAAAGATACACAACTTAATTTATTCTGAAGAAATAATTTTTGTTTCACTATGCTCTTGTCCTTACAATGATTTCTGAATAGGGGTAGACTGTTTTCATGACAGGGCAGAAAGACAATGGTGAATTTTAAAAGGGGGAATTTCTAAAGGCTTATTTTTTTTAAGTGGTACATTTAGTTTACTTCCCTGCTCTCTAAAAAGGAATACGTTTGTTTTCTCCTATGTTTTTTTTTTTCAGGCTTTTGGGATTTTGTAGTTGCCATAAAATCTCAGACACTTCATGCACTGTACAGGAGCATTTAACTGCTCCAACCGCTTACATGGAGCTCTTTCTGGGAGGGTCCTCTACTCCTCTGGTGTCATTGTCTGTAATTTGCAACTCCTATTTAACATACAGCACTCTGTAATATGTTGGGGCTATATAAGTACTGTTTATTAATAATATTTATGTTGAAAACAAAATGTCTGCACAAGTGTGTAGCCCTCCAGTTATCACCTGTTACTTTTCCAAGGCACCTATTGGTAACCACTTAATTTTTTTAGGAGTAGTAGTAGTTATCTAGGTTCCCCTTTAGTAAAAAATCAATGTTTACAAAATGTTTGCTGTGACCCACATTGTTTCATTTATACAGAACACACATCATCATAGCAATTAGTAAGTATTTTATAGATCTGAGGCTGATACAAGTGCAGAGCTGCAGATAGCCAGGTAGATAGACAAAAGGAGCAGCTTCATATTGGGACACACGTCACTTCCAAACAGCCTGAGAAATCTGCCACTTCTTATAAAAATGGGAGACCAATAACTTTTGCGCTTAAAATAGAGGTTAAACTTTTTGTTTAATAATCTTGGTGAGCTGGAATAGATTTGACAGTGGCCTATGACCTATGTGTGGATAACTACATAATTAAATAATGGAAGAAAGCCAATGTACATATCTAAATCTTTTATGAAGCTACACATTCCACTAGTGGGTTGGGGCCTGTCTAACAGGTAGGAGACATTGCAGGCTCAGGGCAGCAGGCAGGTTTTGTCCATGGACACAACCTGCCCACTCTCCCATTGCTGGCTCAGACCTGTAATGGGAGAGTGGGCATCATGACGTCACTCTGGGGGGACACACGGCTCCCCATGCATGCACAGTGCATTTAGTGGTCTGCAAGCTTCAAAAGGTTGGGGACCACTGTGCTAAAGAACAGTTGCTGATAATAGATATATTGGTTGCAGCATAAGACCACAGCTGGCTAATTGCCCTCATTGTTACAGAAGCCTTTTTAAACCTTTTTTTTTTTACCTTAAACGGACTCTAATATTTTTACGTTTCAACTGCCGAGCCTTGAAGGATATTTAGGAATCCCAGCCTTGGAGAGCATTATTAAATCAGGCTCAAATAATCACTTGATTTACTGATGTTTGTTAAAATTAGCTTTATGACAAGTCATGATCCATGCTATAACCTATTGTGTACGCTTTCAGATTACAAATTCAATATTACCTATTTATTCGTCTGCCTTTTGAGGTCTGGTGCGTAGATTCACATTGAAATAATGGTTTGGATTGTATGTGGCAAAGTTTGTTTTAATAACTGTTCTAAAGTTGCCTAACATAGTGTTGCACCCCAAGATTACATTTAGATAGAAAATCCACGCTCATACATTCAGGCCACATCCCCAATAACACAGCAAATTCAAATCCACTTGTAATCATATTGTGCTCATGCATCTAAAGATCGGATCCACCACTCATTTATGAACTATTATAACATCCATCCGTGTAGTTCCTATACCGCCTCCTACCCTTAGAATACTATATGATAACAAGTGAATTCGAACAGGCTTTTTCCCTTAGTGAAATCATGCAAATATAAGAAATGAAGTAGGAAATTGATAAAGAGGATTTTCGTAAGCCTTTGCATGGAATCATTGGAAAACTTTTCTACTTTGCTGCCTCTGTCTATTACCACCTAGTATAGGTGAGACTTCATGTGCGTCAAACACCAGATATTCCTGTTACATTTCCTGAAGAAGTGGAACTTATGCATGATACGGGTCAATACAGAAAGGGATAACCCAAGTAGGGTGAACCTAACAGGAATATTATAAGGTTTGCACATTTTTAATCTAAGTTTTAAATGTATTATTATATTTTAATAATTGTTTCAATGCAATTTATGAACCTTTAAAACTTGTATAAGTAAATTTCCGGTTATTGGCCTGGAAAGTCCCATGGTGGAGTTATAACTCCAGATCCATTCTCTATTTGTCCCCCAGGATTGTTTATAGATATTCATAGATCTATAACGTATGTGTATATGGGTGTATATGTGTGGGAATGTTTGTGATCTGTTTCTCTTTGTCCAGCCTCTTCACACAAGGGACAATAGACAAACAGATCATCAAACAGATGCCAATAACTGATACAGTTCCCATAATAAAGAAGATTACTAGTAGGGCCTTTAAGGGGTAATAAACCAATCAACTCTGTGTTACCAGGAGATGGATGAAAAGCTGGACAGGTGGGTAGGGGGTGATGGCCCATTCGGACCTTTTGGTGTAACCTATATTAGATGTGTATGGCGTTGCCTCCAGCTTCCCAAATCAAATTAGTTAGGAAGTCTAGTAAATTCCTGAAGTTTGAAAAACCCAATCCTACTCTAGGGGGTATGTCAACCAATATTCATCTTACAGATCACACCCAGTAACCAATCCAACA
Organism: Pyxicephalus adspersus; assembly: GCF_032062135.1. Classification (NCBI taxonomy): domain Eukaryota; kingdom Metazoa; phylum Chordata; class Amphibia; order Anura; family Pyxicephalidae; genus Pyxicephalus; species Pyxicephalus adspersus. Next base: position 23,029,710 of record NC_092867.1, on the reverse strand, counting down.
GCCCCAATGATACCCAATGGGAATAAACTGTATAAGGCTGGGAGCTGGGAGAATGGTAGCCAACCAGAAGCCAGCAGCAGAAGGATGCCAGATAGTACCAGAGGACATAGTTAGCCATGCAAGATGCATGGAAGCAAGGGAGAGGTTAGCAAGACACTGGTTTTGGGGAATCCGACTCCTAGGGTACCCATTTACAACTTAGCAGGTAGCTATTCCTGAATGCATTCTTACATTGTCTTATATGAGTCTATGTTATTGTTGTGTTGTTTTGCTATTTTGTAATTGCTGTATTATGTACTAACCATTATTAGGTTACTACAGGGGTTTACCTACTAACAACCTTATTTTCATTTACTGTATATTTTGTTGATTGAATATCAACCAATATTGCTGTACATTTTATGTTTCAACCTGTTCCCTAATTAAACTGTTTGAATGACTACTTATTATTTGTGCATGAACCTTCATTTATTGAATATATATGTGCATTGATAGGGTGATATAATGTCTATATTTATGCAGATAATATTCAAAATCAATAATGGATTGTGAGTATCGAGGGTAATATGTGTATGGTGGATGATGAGTTTGGACACTATTTGTTATACTAACCCTCTTTTTTCAGATCCTTTGTGGAGCTGTGATTCGTCTTCTTGCTCCACACTTTTTTTCATCTGAGAAAGCAGTAAGAAGGGTTGAAAAAGTGAAGGATCACTGACTCCATGGATGATATAGTAATGAAGACATTTGTTGCCTATAAAAACCTTTAGTAAATAAGTGGATTAGGACCATTACAATACCATTATTAGCATGTGATGAGCAACTGGCAACTCTAAAATATTATTTTTGGTTTGATTGTCTTATGTGAATAAAAAATTTTGCATAATGATTTTAACATTGACTAGTTGTGCTTGAAAATCCTATATTTTGGAAGCAAATGTATTGGTGTAACATATCCTCAAACATTAAAATAGTCATTTGAATTCAGGTAGACTTCGGGTAAAAGACATCTAACATACAGACACCTCCTAGATACAAACGGGTCTTCTCTGCTCGCTGTGTGCAGAATGGAGGCTGGAGGGGGGGAGGGGGCAGTTTGCATGACTTGCAGATGAAAACTTTTGCTAAACACAGCTGAGTTTGTGGGTGATCTTAAGAGCTGAGCTGATCTGTAACAACTTGTTACTCTTTAATGGCCAAGACAAACTCAGTTGTTGCTTTTTGCATATCAAAGCACAGCTTGCTCCAGAAGTTAATGAATGTCTAGGCTCCATAAAGATTTTAATTTTATTTTTTTTTTGCTTTGTTTGTGATTGACTCACAGTGAGGATTTTATACAGTAACTCACACCACGCTGCCTATTATGTTGAAACAAACATCTGTTCTAATTCAATTTATTAAAATATTGTACCTGTTCCGACTTACATACAAATTCAACTTAAGAACAAACCTACAGTCCCTATCTCGTATCTAACCCGGGGACTAAATGTATAAAACATACAGCTGGCAAAGTTAATCAAAATGTAAGAGTTGTTACCCATAGAAACAAGTGTGGTTTTATTTTCATTTTTCTGTTTAAATGGAATCTTGGTGGCTATGTACAATCCTATTCTGGGGCATTTTATATCTTTGTTTTTAGTTATTGAAGAAATAAGAACGTGTTTTTTAGTGGTTTTAGTTTTCAAAGAGGTAAAAGTACATTTTGTCAGCTGTTGCACTTTAATTCTTTACAAAAAATTGTCACTTTTTTAAACACTTGCTTGCCAAAATATTTGGTAATCTGCTAATATTGTGTAACCAATTAGCAAATGTATGTTGCTGAACTAGTTCCTTGTGTATTTTAACAATGGGTTGATGATCTCTTTTGATTTGGAAATATTTGTAGTCCAATAAAACATAACCCACGCATATGATCTGCTATGTGCCTGAAGTGTACTTTGGATATGTCTAGTGTATTTCCTAACTTGTAATAAAGTGGACCTGCCAATGCTCAAGAAATGTATTTAAAATTTGTACTGTGGCATTAGTAATTACTAAAATAATGTAAAGACAAGAACATTTTTTAAGTTTTGGATCAATTAGGGCCCTCTGTCAAGTTTTTATTGCTGTGTGCAAAGTACAGGTTTCCTGTATGCTTAAAAGCATTTATTTGACCACATACAACAAAGCACCAGGTTCAATACAATATAGCATTCATTACTCAGTAGCATATACTTACTCCACTAAATTCAGCTGCTGCAAGCAAAGGAAAGTACTTTTCAATTTACAAGACTTACAAGGATAGACAACCCTTTTATGTAAAGTAAAAATTCTGTTTTTTTTTTTTTTTAAAGCACAACACCCTTTTTTTTAAATAAAAAAGGGTGCAGCACCGCCCCCTAATTCTCGACCGCCTAGGTGATCGAAAATAAAAGGGAGCGCCAGGCATCCCGGGAGGCAATTGGGTGGTCCTTCTGTGAATGCCTGAGCATCTCAGACATGCGCAGAAGGAGCGATTTCACTCAAACAGAAAAAGTTGCCGATTTCACGCAATCAGCAAATTTTTTTTCCATCCTACGTCACCCGATTTCGCGCCTGGGTCAGGTCACGTAGGATGAAAAACCAGGAAGAAGAGCAGAATTTGGCAGCGCCAGGAGTGACGATTCCAGGACAAATGTTGGGACGATGCAGGACCTGATGCGAGACACCCCCGGAGCGATCAGACTGCTCTGCGGGAATGGAGGTAAGTGTATTTTTTATTTTTTATTTTTTGCCATTTTCAGTTTAGTTTCTCTTTAAGTTTGAAGCTCAGTTTTATTTTGTTTTTGTTTTTCATTGACAGTACTATCCATGTATCTGCAGTTTCAGACAGCCGTCCTGAATGTTGCAATGCTCAAAGTCAAATTTAGATAACCTTTGTGTTGAGCTACAGTGATGTTGTAACCAAACTTCAGCTATAAACCCACATTATACCATAAAGCTTAATCTACATAGACTGTTTCCCCAGCATTTATCCTGAGGCTTTAAAAGCCAATGTTTGATATTCCAATGGGCTAGTCCTTAAAGCACGTTTTTGAGTGCTTAACAAAATGCTCCTTGCTGCTTTTTAAAATTAAAAACATTCAAACACGCTTTTTTTGCGTTTATACATTTTTAAAAATGTCAATAAAAGCCTCCATTGATGTCATAATAATTATTATGGTTGGATGGCAAGAGCTCCCCTATGGAGTACCCAATTTTATAATCAGCAGGAATAGTGGGATTACTTTGTAAAAGTGGCACAAGTTGGCAAAACCAACTTAATTAAGATGTAAAGATCTCAGTGCTATAGTCTTGCAGGATGTGTTAAACTGAATCCTATCCTATCTACGCAAAAATCCACACCTATCTACCCAAAACACAAATATACAATATCAGGAATCCAGTATATTGTATTTTTATAGTTTATTTTCTATTTTACAAAATTTGTTAGTTAACCTGTGTTTGTTAGTTTGGTAATTTTATTTTATCAAATAGATAACAACTGTTCAACACATCCAACATAATAATCTGTGGTAATATGCAGCATCCCATAGTAACCAAAAAAATTGCTTTCTTTGTTCTGATAATGCAAAAATCAATGAAAAAGAAATCTCCATGTTTGGTAAGGGCTATGATAAACATATTTAAACACAAAAACAAAATTTTAAGAAAATGCAGCTTATACTGGATACTAGGGATAGGTAGGCAAAGTTGAACTCATTGTGAAAATCCTATGTTCACAATGATGACAATACTATGTTCAGGGGCTTTGCCATTCATTCAGAAAGTCAGTGGATGGGGGGAACATGGCGATGTAAGCATGTTTTTCTCCTGACCTACTGGGGCTTCCTTGGGCGATTTTGCTATCAGGCTGCTGAACACTTATTTCAATAAATTTTTATTCAATAAAATTGAAAATAAATAATATAATAAAATAATAGTAATAAAATAAAAAAATGTGAATTGTACGCAATAACTAAATAAAAACACCAAGGAACAGATAATGTTTGAACATATTGAAACATCAGGTTTACAGAATATTTCTTGAATGAATACCAAATAAACATATCTGCAGGAATTGAGGCAGTCTCTGTAGTACAAATATTAAGTAATAAAAGGAAGAGGTAGTTTAAGGGGGGGAGACCAACTTCAGTAGGAGACTGAACCGGGGAACAGTGAGAGTGAGTGATCCCAGGTAAGTTCAAATGCATGTGGGGTCCACTTTAATTTTACCGATAAATTGGGCCATTGGTATTGAAGGTGATTTCCAAGCTCAGGACAGGGTGATTCTGCCTGAGAGAAGCAGATAATTACAACATTTTCTTGTGTATTTCAGCAATGGTATTTCAATTTTGCTCAATAGGGCACATTCCAGGCCAGGGGAAGAGAAGTATGTATCACCTTGGTGAGAAGGTCCAACAGCTTTCTCCAAAACTCTTGTGCCATGGGCATAACCACCAGACACGCTCCATGTCTCCTAATCCCTCCACAGCCCCTGAAACAAAGGGCGGAAGAACCGGGGAAACACTTGGCTGTCTTGGTGGGGACTAGGTACCAGCATGTGATTACCTTGTAGTTCAGTTCCACCAGTTTCACATTGAATGAGACTTTAGAAATATTTCGGGCTGATATTCTCCCCCACTCGGGACAGATACACATTGATTCAATCTCAGCCTCCTGCGCAGGTGTCTAAACAGTCCAGGGTATTCAGGCAATTGATCAGAAAACACTAGCTCTACGATAATTGGCGGATTCACCACCCCCCTCGGATCACGCTCCCATAACACTGGATGTGATCTTCTCCCCCACGACAGTGAGAGTTTGTCATTGGAGGTTGAATGATTTCTTGCTTAAACATATGGGTACCAAATCAGCCCTAGCCACAAATTTAAAAATGTATTTTAGAGAAAATGAAGGCTCAGTTGCTCATGCCTCCACGCTTTGGGAACCTCATAAAACAGTGTTTAGAGGACAATGTATAGCCCTGAGCTCTCAACTTTAAACGGGACTCTAACCTGCAGCGTTCTGTTTCAGAGCAGTCCTTAAGGTCAGTGGAGGCGAAATACACAGCAAAACCATCCTTGGGCCTTCTGAGGGAGCTAACCACTCTCCGTTCGAAACTAAGGGCCCTAGAATTGAGGACGGTCAGTTGGATGATGCAGAAAACCCGCCAACTGTATTACTACAAGGGTGATAAGGCAGACACATTGCTTGCCCGTAAGCTAAGAGATATGCAGCTAAACTCCACCCTGGGGCTATTAGGGATGAGAGCGGAATGGTGCAGTATGACCCCTCCCATATTGCTACATGCTTCGAGGCCTATTACCAATGTCTGTACCAAACGGTCCACCGTGCTCAGACCTCTCTGGGTAGGTTGCTACAGCCGAAAAAAATTTGTACCTAGAGCAGGTGGTCCTTCCTCGGCTCAAACCGGAATACCTGGAGCAACTTAATAGTCCTATTACAGACGAGGAACTCACAAAAATTTTTACTCAATTACCGACCTCTAAGGCTCCGGGCCCGGATGGTTTGCACAATTTGTATTATAAAACATTCTTGCCGGAACTCTCACCACATCTTTTAAGATTATTCAATGATTTTTTAAAGGGTAAACTGATCCCTCTTCTATGATGGCGTCTCATATTACAGTGATACCGAAACCAGGCAAGGATCCAATGGACTGCTCTAACTATTGGCCGATAGCCCTCTTAAACTCTGATTTAAAAATTTTTATGAAGATTCTGGCCTCTAGGTTATCCAAATACCTTCCCTCTCTCATCCATGGGGACCAGACAGGCTTTATACCCTAAAGACATATGCAAGTGATAATACTAGAAGGGTGGCCAACGTTATTGATATTGTCAACAAACGGAAAACCCTGTCCTTAGTACTTAGCATGGATGCTGAAAAGGCGGTCGACCGCCTTAGTTGGCCTTTTATGTTTTTCACTTTAGACAAAATGGGTTTTACTGGACCCTTTGTTAAGGCGGTTGAGTCCTTGTACACGAATCCATTGGCATCGGTCAAATTGCCCCATGCTTGGTTCTGCCCCCTTATCCAGGTATATTGGTCCCGGGTTAACAACCTACTATCTGATGTGACTCAGCAACCTATAACTTTGGACCCTCTCACCCATTTTCTGGGTCAACCCTCCCCAGCGTTACCAAATTTGTCTCGTAAGCTGGTATCCCATATTTCAGTGGCAGCTCGAACATTGATTCCTACCAGATGGAAGGCGGTTTTACCCCCTTCCATGGAGAATCTATATGAATGGATCCAGGAGATCCACCTTATGGAATACCTCACAGCTCTTATTAGAAATGTGGTGGACAAGTTTGAGATGGTCTGGGAGGCTTGGGATCATTACTATGCTAGACTGCCCGGTTGACCCTTTGCCCACTGATTGCTTGACAATGTCACACTGCCCAGACTCTGTTTCCCCACCCCCCTTCCTCTTTTGCTGTTTAAGTAATGTGTTATTCTCAGGAATTGGTTATTGTTTCCCTTGGAAACTGTGTATGTTTCGATACCGTTTCATAGTTTTATTGTGTTCTTTTATTCTTCTTTGTACCCTGGTAAAATTTCTTTCAATAAAAATACAATTTAAAAAAAAGAAGAAATATTTCGGGCTATCCCAGTCCACTTCTCCAACTCCCAAGATTGATTCACATCCCTTTCCCAGGCTATCATTTAAGGTAGTTTGGAGGAAGGGGCTGACATCACCGAATAAAGAATTGAAATCTCCCCCACTGAGTCAGCCAAAGTATTACAGTTACTTGCCGTTTTGCATGATGGGATGTATCTGAGAAAGTTTGGAGCTTAAAAAGACTGAAGCTGTGAATAGCAAAAACCTTCAGATCTGGGTAATTCCTTATTTTGAACTAAGTGTTTGAAACTCAGAATGTGCCTTCCCGATATAAGGTCGCCCACTCTTGGAAAACTGTGGCTTTTCCACCAGCTGAACCAATGTGGTGGCATTTCCAGTGGAAACTCAGGATTCCCCCAAAGCACAGCAAGAGGTGTAAAACCTATATAGTGTTTCACGCTGTCCCAATATGATAATGAATACTGTAGGGAAAGGCAAAAAACCCTGGGTCTCAGGGGATTAGATACCCACATGATGGAAGGAATATCCGTCCTTGTACGTGGTTGAGTCTCTATATCCACCCATTGGGGCCTCTGAAACAATAGAGTAGTACGGAAAAGTTGCATGGTCTGCACATCCCTATGGTAGAGCCTAAAGTTAGGTACTCCCAAACCCCCTTTTGTTTTAGGGGAGAGTATGGTTGTACAGTTGATAGTACTCCCTTTACGGCCCCAGATAAATGCCATGATCTTGGATGGAAGCAGATCAAGTGACCTACGGGAAATCAGTATGGGTAGTGTTCTGAACAGGTATAAGACCCTAGGGAGAACATTTATTTTTACTGCTGCCACCCTGCCAAACCAGGACAGGGGGGAAGCAGACCATCTGGTGACATCTGAGAATATATGTTGGAATCAGGGACCATAGTTCGTATTATAAATTTGTTGGGGACTGGAGGTGAGTTTTGCCTAGGTACGGCAAGGCTGCTGTATGCCACTCCAGGCCAAAGGCCTGTTTTAGGGAAGCAATGGTGGCTTGATCAAGATTTATGTTCATGACCATTGACTTGGAGTGGTTAATCCATACACCTGATAGTTTTGCAATTTTTTAAAGAATTTTAAATAAATTAGGGATGATGTTTAGTGATGAAGTGATGAACATTAGGATGTCATCTGCGAAAAGAATGCATTCGTGTTCCGCACCTCCACATGTAATCTCTCTAACATCAGGGCTTGTGTGTAATGCTATCCCTAGCGGCTCAATCACCAGAGCAAAATGCAAGGGGGAGAGGGGGCAACCCTGCTTGGTACCCTTTGTGATGGAAAATTCATCAGATAAATAGCTCCCGAAGGAGACTTTTGCTTCTGGAGAATTGTATAAGGTGGCCAGAATGCACAAAAAGGTACCTCCAAAGTTCATGCGACTCACTACATAAAATAAGTAGTCCCATGACAGGCTGTCAAATGTCTATTGGAGGTCTTTGGATAAAAGTATGGCTCTACTGGTGGAACTCTAGTCCCAGTCAGTAGAAACTGCTGAAATTAAGTCTATAGACTGCCTAGTTTGATCAGGGGCTTGGCGTAATAATATGAATTCAACCTGATCAGGATGAATATAGCTACTGAGGAAAAAGTTCAAGCCAAGGAAAAAGGTTTTGGTGAGAATTTTGAGATCTCAATTTATTAGTGAAATAGGGCGATAGTTGGAAACAGATGAAGGGTCTTTGCCTGGTTTGGGTATTTACACTTATGTGAGCTAGGTTGGCCTTGCCTTGCAAGTACTTACCTTCTATTAAGTACTTAAAGTAACCCACCAGGTGGGGACCCAACTTAACTCTAAACTTTTTGTAGAAAGCATTGGGGAAGCCATCAGGACCCGGAGTACTATTTGTTTTGAGATGTTTCAATACCTGCAGTATAGGTTTCTTCCAAGGAGAAGGGTTCTTCTAATTTTTGCTTGTGGGCTGCTTTAAGCTTGGGAAGGTTCAGAGAACCCATGAACTCGTCAGCTACTGTGGTGGGAAGCGTAGAGTTTGCATCATACAGTTTATGATAATATGCACCACTACCGGTTTGCAACGCTTAGATTTGGGATGTGGGTTCAGTTTATTAACTAGAAATTGACCCGGTTTGTTAGACCAGGTGAAACCAGCAATTGTTTATGTTGGCTTAGGAGATCTCTATATTGTTTTATTTTAGCATCTATAACTTTGGTTTGGGTCCTGTTAAGTCTAGAGGCTAGTTTAATAAGTTCCTCTCCAATAGTTTAAATGCTCCAACTTTAAATGCTTCCCAGTTATTAGCATATGACGCATCGCTAAGATTACGGAGTGTAAAAAAATCTCTAATAGCAGCCTCAATTTCGATACCTAATAGCTTGTCTTGTAGTATGCTGTCATTTATTCTCCAGCGAAAACCAGATGGCCTACCTCCCAAGGTAGAGAACGTAGCTACCACAGGGTCATGGTCAGACCAAGTGGAGGAGAGAATTCAAGACCTCGAGACGAAAGGGGCTGAGTGGGCTGGCAAGAATATTGGTCAGTTCTAGAATAGAGCTGATAGGCCTTGGTATTATACGTAAAATCCCTGGCTGAGGGGTTAAATTCCTTCCAGACGTCAACCAGGTCATGTTGGCAAAACAAACAAAACGTGTGCCAACCTGTTACTCCGTTTTGGGGGATGTTTATATCAAAGAAGTCCCGATTTGTGCAGTATCTGATCAAGGCCTACAATTTTGGCCAGTATTAGGGGCATAGTATACAATGAACGTGACCAGTTGACCCAATATTGATCCTATCATTATTAAGGACTGCCCCTCAGTACCTCTCACCACCTCCAATTTATGGAAGTTCAAATGTTTGGCCAGAGGCAAGGCCACCCGACAGTGTTTTTTCCTAGTGTTGGCCATGTATAGTCTAGGGTAGTGTTTGTTAAGATTTGAAGGTGCCGAGCTCCTGGTTAAGTGGGTTTCTTGTAATGTAATGTCAGCCTGAAGAGAATGATAGTACTGGAAAGCTTTCCTTCCTTTAATGTGGGAGTTGAGCCCTTGAGCGTTGATACTATTTTTAGGGTGGGAGGAAAATTATTCTGGACTTTTCTCATAGCTGACCTGGAGGTTGTATCTTGCCTGTTAGCCATTTGGGTGGGGATTGTGGTGACCTACACCTGGTGTGGACAGGGAATAGGAAAGGGAAAAAGAAACCACAAGAGGGAATCAAAATAATAAAATACCAAATAGCATAGTAGAAAACATACATTCAAGACTAGAGTCAGTCACTCCTGGCCCCCTGTGAACCCCCCTGCTGAAGTGATTGCCGAGGTCTCGGGGGAGGAGTCTAAACACATCATGGGTGAATACACATTCCCGAAAAAACCCGTACCCGCCCCACTACACCCCTGATTATGATCCATGTCAGTCAGGAGATTCCTGAGGGAAGGCTGTTGACATCAAAATTTTGTTATGAGCCCATATGATCTTTAGTTGTACCATTTGGTTTCTGTTTAATTAAAAAAGGCTGACAGGCTGCCAAGATTCTGGTACAACAGTCAGAATTAGTGAAGGATTTATAGTTTCAACAGTTGTGTTGTGAATCTTAGAAAATAAATTACTCCACAATGCTTACAGATACAGAGGAATCACAATATCCTAACATTTTGTGTGCATGATCTGACCAGCAGTTCACCCTAAGTTTAGATATATGTTTTTTTTTTGCACTGACAAGTTTTGCAATCCTTTGCAATACTAATAATGGTCAGTCATTGCCTAAATAAATATTTGTTGTGCTGTGATAAATGTCCATCCTCTCTGTACTTAAGCAAGAAAATCCTAGAAGGGGGTGTGTGGATAATTTGCAGCCCAATAAAAAAGATCCACACAGTGCACAGAGCCTCATGCTGCCCCGAACTCCTGCATGATGGTGTCCTGGGTGCTCTGTGTGGGTCTACTCCTTTTGCACTCCTCCTGGCCTTTGGATGCTAATTTGTGAGTCATTTTATGATTTTAATTACTTAAATCTGTATATAAGCAATAATACATGCAGCATGTACTTGTGTTCTTGTAACATCCTAATAAATGTATAAAATTACCTACCACTGGTAAATAATGTCTGATTGGAAAAGATGGGAGGACTGCTTTTGCTGACCCCCTTCTTAAAAAGATTTTTTTAGAATGCAGTTTCAGATAAAGCATGTAGCTAGTGAAACCTCCTAACAGTTTCTGCCTTGGAATTTGGACATTTAGTTTAAAAACTTTGTAATCTGCAAAATGAGACTGTAGTACTGGAGTGTCATCTGTCTAGAGCTACAAATGGTCCCTCCTGTTTATTTCCAAACATTGGGTGGTATGGTACATGTTCTGGGGCAGTAACCTAAAAATAACAAAAGCTACTGAATTCATATGGCAGACAGGAACCTAGGTGGTCAGAAATTGCAGTACACACATCTCCCAGAACAAAAAAGGCACATTTGATCTGTTTTGTCTTTTGGAGTGTTTAGCAATATATGTACCTCCAGACCAACTGAAGCCTCTCAAACTGATACTATGGAGACAAGCCCAAACTTATTTTCACTCCTAATGCCATATTTGTACATGAGTAACTGCAAATGGTTTTAACTTTCATGTATATAATACTTTGAAAACCATGATTACTGTCTGTGTTTAGATTCAGCACTAAAGATTACAAGTAAAATTGTTGGATATAGATATTTTTAGCCAGCAAAAATGAAATACTACATATTTCATATATTAGGACAAAACTTTTTATATATTTTTCATAGATTGAGTTACTGTAATTAGACTGTTTTGTGCTTTTGGTTGCAGTGAAATTAGTCTTCTTGACCACTGTTGCTAAGACAAAAATGTAAAAAGGCAAAACTAAACCTTTAATTTTAGAGTTGTCACCAGAACAAAAGGTTAGGATAAATCCTCCAAGTTTTGACTCTATATACAAACAAAACAAAGTTTTGTGCTATATGAATATGTAATTTAAAGTGGAACTAAGGGCCCGATTAAAGCTGTCCCAGGCTGGAGCAGATACACTTGAAGCTGGGTGATCCAGTAAAACCTGAATGACTTTACTAAAAAACATTTCCTATTTGTTAGCAAATGTTTTCAATCCTGGACCAGATCTGTTCCAGGTTTGCAGGATCACTGGGCTTCACTAATAAAAGTGTATCCTCTACAGCCTTGTAGAGCGTTAATAAATCAGGTCCTAAATGTACAAAATAAAAACTGAGCAGACATATTCTTTATTTCAGAAGGAACAGGCAATAAACTTACCTGCTTGTTTGCAGTCTTTTCCTAAATGTTCTAGCATAACTGTCTATCAGGAATGAAATCGTCATCGAGGTTTGGCTAATCAAGATGGCAGAAGGTCCCACCCAAAAAAAGAAGATTACCTTACAAACTAGCCAATTTCTATTTAAATAAAATTATACCTTATATTCATTAGCATCTGTAGTAGGTGGCTTTGTCTGGTGCGACACATGACTTCCCGTGCATCGGTGGTCCGGAGTCCGTAGATTTGGTGATCCACGAGCTTCAAATGCTTCAAGATCATTCAAAGCCAATAGGATGCACAGCAAGTGGTAGCACCTCAAACAACAAGAAACAAAAAGCCAGCACTTCAAAAGATATTCAAATTAGGTTTTAGTTAGGACATGAAGAGAATGAGCAATAAGACAAAGACTTTTATTTCATAGACAGGAAGGTCCTCCTAATCACGGAGCAATAATATATCATCACTGCACCTTGATAAAAGGGAACTCCTTTTCCACACAACATTGGACATACTGCTGTTCTTTATGGTTGCTTAAAGTAAAGTTTACCTTAAATATATTGTGGAGTGGTTATTTATTACATACTGCAAAAAGGAGAACATAATTTGTATTTGCACATGTTGCATGTGTAGAGATATGGGATATGTGTAATTGTGCAATAAAACTGTAATAAGGAGACCAAACTGCCTACAGGTAAAGTTAAAACTGTACTGAAAACACTGGTTTCTTAACATGACTTTAGCTGTACTGAATTTATAATGTTAAGTTGGGTTTTAAGTGAAATCTATTCCAATGTGTTCAATTACTATATAATTACAATTGTTCTCTTTAGGCACTATGCGGTCATCTTTCCCTCAGAGTTACGCTCTGACCATCCTGAGAAATTATGTATACAACTGGAGGGAGCTCAGGGAGAGAGTCGAGTAGAGATATCACTTAGTCTGGAGAATGAGAACACCACCCTTGTGGAGAGGACAGTCCAAGATTCCACATTCACTTGCATCCAACTTCAGGTAAATACACCAGTGAAGAGAAAAATCGGAACAAAATGTTCATGTCTTATTGGATGTTCAACCAGACAGAAATTTAGGTACATATGGGTACAGTGGAAAATTTCCCATTTGCTCTCTTTTGGTTTTGTAAACAAGTGACTATATACCCCCAGCTTTTGAGAATGAATTTCATCCCACAGGCATGAAATAATGAAATCTTGTGTATTATTCTGGCCTGGCACCCACCACTAACAGCACTTCTGCTTACAGTGTGCAGTAAAATTAGAATAAGCAGTTTCCGTGTACAAGAAAAGAACCATGAAGAACTGTGCAAGAGTGGATCTTCACTTTACTGAAGGATATTTTCAATGAAAGGATTTCTTTTTTACACCAGGAAACTGTCATGTTCTGCATTTCAAATATTCTTTGTCAAGTAATGTTTTTAATTGACAGCCACTGGTTTATTTGTGGTCTCGTTTCCTTTTGTAATTTAACTACTATCATGTTTTCCTCACTTTTGCTTGGATGCATTTATATTTAAATCATCATTTACTTCTGGTATTTTTTTAGGTTCCTAGTTCCAAACATGAGAAGCAAGATGTGGTTGGCACCTTAGTAGCTGTGATTCAGAATGCAGGGCAAACAATAAGAAAGACTACAAAAGTCCTTTTAAAGAAGGCAAAATCTAGTCTTATCATCCAGACGGACAAAGCGGTGTACAAACCAGGACAAACAGGTAAAAAGTAGAGCATATACCAGTATTCTTTTTCCACATACTGCCTGCTTATATGGACTTCAGTTTGCAGAACACCGCAGGCTCATGGGGACCAGGTAAGCCCTTTACATTTCCACCCCAAGTATGGCTCACCGTTAGGGTGATTGGTACTGAAAATTAACCCTGAGCCACACTCGGGAATACTGCCAGAAAGGTTAATGTACTCTTGTGATTTATCATCATCTGTTGCTATGTATCATTCATCCTGTACTCACTCTGCTGTTTCTATTCCCTCTCTTCCTCCATAGTCTGTTAACCCTTTGTCTACATGCTCCAACTCTCTCCTGCTTTCCCTGTCTGTACTCCTGCACCTTTTTCCTCTACAGCTACTTGCTGGTGTTTTCTCAGACTCTTTCATTCTTACTGTTTCAGAAAGATACTCCCTCCTCCTAACCTCATTCCCATTATCCCAACCTATAAGTTTGTACCCTCTTTCTCTGGCAGTCTATGGAATGCCAGATCTGTCTGCAATAAACTAACCTCTATGCACAGCCTTCTCCTCTCTCTGAACTTCCTGGCTCTCACTGAAACTTGTCTTTCCTCCTCAGACTCTGCTGGTGCACTCTCCTATGGAGGCCTGCACTTTACAAATACCCCTAGACCTGGCAACAGAGTAGGGGGTGGTGTGGGCCTCATTCTCCCCCTAATTGTACATACAGAGTCCTTCCCGGTGCTCTTTTGTAAGAAAAACGGTTTTGGAACTCACATCTTGTTAATCCTCCAGAGTCAAGACAATGTTCGCCTCCCCCCGCCCCAGTACTATGCCAGACCTTTCCCCCCAGAGAGCACTTCATACATAGCTATGTGAGGAAAAGAGAGTAAGGTAAACTTTTATGTGACAGCTGTACCATTCCCGGACAAGCCTCATTGTTCCTGTCGTCTACCGACCCCTGGCCCAGTTTCCCAATTCTTGGACAACTTTCCATATATTCTTACCTAGGACCTGCCCACCCTCATCCTCTGTGACTTTAATTTTGCAGTGGACGACCCCAACCATTCTCTCTCAGTCAAACTGCTCTCCAGAACATAAAGGGCCCCCACAATCTCCACACACTTTAGACCTGGTATTTTCCAAACTCTGAAACCTCACCCTGCTTGACAACTCACCATTTCCCCTTTCTGATCACCATTTCTTACCCCCCTTTGCCACATCTCAGACCTGGTCAATGGCAGAGAGAAATCCTTAACCTTGACCACAACCTATTCTCTAACTGCCTAAGTCTCCAAACCCCACTCTCCTTAAAAAAACATCTCATGATAAAGCTGCCACTTAGTTTAACCACACTCTTTCTTTGGCTTTGGATAAAGTTGCCCCCGCCACCTTCCGCTACCCCATCCTGCTAATCCCTGACCCTGGCACAACAATCAAACCAAACATCTACAAAAGACTGTTCGTGCAGCTGAGCGCAGGTGGGCAAAATCTGGCCTCAACGTGGCTTCATGGACTACAAAGTCAGACTACAACACCTTAACAGTGCACTCACTGTCGCCAAACAAAATTTTTTTCTCTATTATATCAAGCTTCCAACCCATGCAGCTTCTTCTCAACAATTGACTCCCTCCTAAACCCCACACCTGCTACCCCCTCACAACTAACTTCTCTGCTCAAGACATAGCCACCTAGTTTAGAAATAAAATTGTTGTAATGCACGTGGGTGTGGACCCACTGTGCCACTGACTGGGTATGCTCCGGAGGGGCGTAACTAAGCCGCTACCTGGTCTTCACTAGAGCCTCTGATGGTGAGGATAGGCTTGGGCCGCAGGGTAGCTGCCAGGTGCCACTCCAGAGCAATCCCCGGGTCAGTGGCAGCTGACCAGAGGGGTCAGGGTACTCGATGCAAGCACCGAGGGGGCTTGCGTGGCCAAGAGGGTATAGGAGAGGTGGCAATCAGACAAAGTCAATGAACAAGATCTGAGGTCAGGATCAGGCGGCAAACAGGCAAAGTCCAAGGGTTCGATCAACAAGATTGGGTACACAGCAAGGCAGACAGAAGAAGCACCTTTGCACTTGGAGTTAGACAAGCTAAGACCATGAGATTGCTCAGGCATCTTCCTGTAGCAGGAAGTGCCTTTAATTACCTGCAGAAATCCAGCCTTAGGCTGTAGAAACAGAGGGCGTGTATGTGTTGCCTCAAAGATGGAGAGACACACCCACGCCAGCTCAAACACCAGTGCAAGTCTCCAGCAGGAAGGAAACTCTGGCATGGAACACAGGTAGTGGGGTTATGCTACCTGAAAGAGAGGACCCGGCGCCTGTACCTGCAATTAGGGGCAGTGGCACGACCCACAGGGCTAACAATTGTCAAAAATCGGACATGATGTCTCTGCTCATCGTGACACAACCATTTCCACTCCTTCCACCTGTAAATCATCACTAACCTCCCCCAGTCTTGTTACTCATGATGAAGTCCCTTCTCTTCTTTCATCATCTCCATCTACTACCTGTTGGAAGCTTGAGAGAATATGACAGTGGAGAAATAATTTTGTTTGGCGACAGTAAGTGCAGTGTTAAGGTTTTATAGCCTTGGTCGACACAATTCCCTCTGATCTACTCTGTGCCAACTCCTCCATCCTGACCCCTACACTGACCAAACTCTTCAACCTTTCACCTTTCTGCTTGTATGTACCACTCTGTTTTAACCTCCCCAGTAGTAAGCTTGAGTGTTGCTCTGGGTAAAAAAAAAAAGATGCTGAAAGCGGTAACCCCGCCACACTCGGGGTAGCTGAACCAATGCAAAACAATGATAAATAGAGGGTTACCTGGTCCTCTTTCATCCTCTGGCCAACGTCCTCTGCATCTGATGAGTCACCCGGGCGTTCCTGGTGACGTTGGTGCGTGCAGCCGTTGCGTTGGAGGAGTGGCAGGAATTTCAAATTATTTTGTATTGCATTCAATACAAAATAACTGTATTGAATGTAATACAGTAGATTTATATGTCTAAAAGCAGAAAATTGTCTTTCATTGAAATTTATTTTACAGTGTAATATAATAGTATGAGTATAATATTTATTTTATGTTTTTAAAAAAAATTTAGTTTATTTTTCTTTAATGTATTTAATTTATTATTTTGACATGATTTTGTGTTTCATGAAAAACACAGTTTTAGACATATAAATCTGGACAGAAATGATCCGCCCAGGAGGTTAAAACATGCCATTCTCCCAGTCCTGGAGAAACCCCCACTAGACTTCTCCCTAGCTTCTAGCTACCAACCTATCTTCCTTCTCCCATATGTTTTCAAACTTTTTGAGCGCCTTGTGTATAAAAGACTCACCGATTACCTGAGCACCAACTCTCTCCTTGACCAACTCCAGTCTGGATTTCGAGCTGCCCATTCCACCAAACAGCCCTTACTAAAGTGGCCAATGACCTCCTCAGAGCTAAATCTCAAGGTAACTTCTCTCTGCTAGATCCCTCTGCTAGATCTCCTCTTGGCTTTTGACACTGTTGATCACCCCCTTCTAATCCACACATTGAACTCCATTGGTATCAGTGACACTGGTCCCTTTTGAATTGCCTCCTGCCTGTCTAATCGCTCCTTTCAAATTTCTTTCAATGCTAATTCCTACTCTCCTCACTGTTGGGGTTCCCCAAGTGTCAGTCCCTTGACTGGTTCCTCTTTCTCTGTACACTTCCTCACTCGGTACTCCTATATCCTCCTTTGGTTTACAGTACCATCTGTATTCTGATGACACAAATCTATCTGTCCACCCTTGACTTGTCTCCCTCAGTCCTGGATAAGGTTTCCTGCTTCCTGTCCGCTATCTCATCATGGATAGCCGACAAGTTTCTAAAATTTAACCTGGATAAAACCTAACTTCATCTTCCCCACTCATGTTCCAAATCTCCCCTAACATATTTCTAACTGTTAACATCACTTCTACTCATCCCTCCCCTCAGGAACGTTGTCTTGGCATCACCTTTTATTCTGCCCTCTCCTTTACCTCCCATATTCAGAACATATCCAGGTTCTGCCCTCTTTACCTGTGCAACATTTCCAAAATCTTCCCCTACCTGTCACCAGAGACTCCTTGTACACGCTCTAATTATCTCTCATCTGGACTACTGTAACATCCTCCTCTGTGGTTTTCCAGTAAACCGACTCTCTCCTCTACAATCTATTATGAAAGCTAAAGCCAGACTTATCCATCCTTCCCACCACTCCTCTTCAGCTGCTGCTCCTTGTATTTCTCTTTATTGACTTCCATTTCACCTTAGAATCAAATTCAAGCACCTGTGCTTTGCCCTCAAAACCCTCCACAGTTCATCCCACTTACCTTTCTGACTTGGTAAAAAAATACCCCCCTAGCTGCTCTCTTTGCTCCTCTAATGACTTCCTCACTCATAACCTCATCACACGCACGGCTCCAAGACATTACACTCTCTGGAATGGTCTTCTCCATCCTATTCGGCTTGCTCCTACTTTCTGCACATTTAAAAGGGCACTCAAAACCCATCTTTTCAAACTTCCCTACCTGTCCTCCTCTGTCTTCTAAAATTCTCACTACTTCCCACCATTCCATATCCTCCCTCCTATTGTGTGATACTTCCCCACCTCGTAGATTGTAAGCTCTTCGGGCCAGGGTCCGATCCTCCTCCTGTGTCATTGTCTGTATCTGTCTTTCATTTGTAAACTCTTTTTATTGTACAGCGCTGCATAATATGTTGGCACATTATAAATACTGTATAATAATAATAATAGGTGAATTATTATCTTGCGTGGAAATTTTCACTTAGCTTAGCGAATCTGGTGACAATTCACTTTGCAAAGGATACCCAACCACATGCAAATACAAATAATGATGTTTACTTGTATATGACATCCTTACAGGGTAAATATTCACTTTGCTATAGCCTGCATTCCAATAATAATATGTGTTGAATTGAGCAATGCATAGGAATTTAAATGGCTCTTAGTGTTTCTATTACTTTATTATGTTGTCAAGGCATGTTTTCAACTTACAAATCTATCATTCATTTTTTTAAAACAAACATTATGGGAACCCATTTGTAAAATTTAGCTTTTCTAATAATGATTTTTTTATATTTGCAGTTCACTTTAGAATTTTGGCCATCAATGAAGATTTCCTACCAGAAAAAAGAACAGTACGTTTTCAAATAAAGCAAATCTGTCTTATACTGAATTTCATTCATTTGTAAGAAAAAAGGTTCCAGAACTCACAGTGTGTCTGATTTATTAAAGCTCTCCAAGGCTGGAGAAGATACCCTTTAATCAATAGCAAATTACTTTTGGGGAAGCTTCACTGATGAAAGTGTATCCTCTCCAGCCTTGGAGAACTTTAATAAATCAGACACACGGTGTCAGAAGTGAGATAAAGTCAAACAAAAGATAAAGTTCTAATTGCAAACTTGTTTTGGTTCTGTTCCTCAAAGAATTAAAAAGGACCACAGATCTAACCACAACCAGCATAGGATGAAAGTAATGTTATAAAAAACACGTGTTGTGTTCGGACCTGTCATTAGTTATGTTTGAGTCTAGTTTTAATTTAGTGACTTCTGGTGCGGTACTTTTTTCTACCAATAAATATCCTCATTCTAATGCCCAGAATCATTAAACTAGATTCTGCTGAGCTCATGTTGTCCTGTGATTGGACAGTGAAAGAGAATCAGTACTATGATGAGCTTATCTCTCATTCCGCTCTCACCACCTATTAACACGCTTCTTGTCAACAGATAAACGCCCTGCTTTACAGGAACTGCAAATGTCTAATACTTGGTAAAGTTTGGGCATTTACAGTACTTTTTTCTTATAAATATACCTAATGGAGCAATAATGATTACAGAGCTAAATGTGTCAGATCTGCCTAAATTGCAGCATTAAAGAATTTAACTGTATCTAAAAAATATCTCTTCTCTTTTTATTTTAGTTTCCAGTTGTAGAGTTACAGGTAAGAAATTTATTGAAATGTAATAAATTAAACCAAATATTAATTACCAATTTTATATTAATTTTTGTTGTTAATTGCATTGACCTGATAGGTGGCATCATTTATCAGTCCCTACTCTTTTAATACAACATCACATCCTACATAATATTTATTTAGAAATAAATTACTTTGTCTGCACAACATACAGTTTAACAAATATATTTAAGCTTCATTCACAACTGAATTCACAGCTCCAACCATCTGAAAAGTTCCTACCATCTCTGCATGACATTCATTGGTCATCAAAACTTTTTTTGATGGATGGTACTTTGCCAGAAGTTGTGCTGCTGTTAATTGTTTATGTCAGGGATCCCCAACCCCCAGGGCTGCGACCATATGAGCTGGGGCTCTGGCAGGTGCACCCCCCAATGGGGTCGGGAAAAGGACCCCGCCTGGGGGGGGGCGCACCTGCCAGAGCCGCGTACCACTTCTGCTATACGCATCACAGGCTGAGGGCAGTGGGCAGGGTAGAAGAACTGAGAGACTGGCTGCAAGTGAGGTTATCTGACAGTCAGTGTTGTTGTTGGTAATCACCATACCTCTATTTAGCCTGGCCTTACACTTCAGGTCATGTGGTTGATATTCTCTGCTTGGAGGTGGAATAGCTGGTGCTTGGTCCTCTCCCGAGTTCCTGCTCATCCATTTTCTATTGAAGATAAGTTTACTTCTATTTGTATTTTGTGGTTACCCTTTGCTCGTTGTTACTAGGCCTCAGGGGGATGCTGGTTCGTTCATCTGGGAAGGAACCAGTAGTCTCATACCCTGTCACTACTCGTAGGGCCTTTCAGGGATCCTAGGGCCTAGGTTCCGGTGTATGAATCCTCCCACCTTCAGGGTCTATTCATACTGACAGGAGTCAGGGCTAGATTTAGGGTTCTGTAGGTGGTGACCAGTTCCTTCTCCCTAGCTTGGAGGTCTAGTTTTTTGTCATTATCTTCCTGTTTACATTTTGGTGTTCCTCTCCTCCCCCCTTATCCCGTGACAGCAGGTTGGCTCAGACCTGCAATGGGAGAGTGGGCGGGTTCTAGCATCATGACAACACACTGGGGGGGAAGTTTCTTCCTCATGTAAGTGACACATGGTTCCTCGCACATGTGTGGTGCAGATTAGTGGTTCGTGAGCTCCAAAAGGTTGGGGACCACTCTTTTAAGCTCTTAAGTAGGATTTGGGGTAGTTGAAAATTTGTCAAACTCTCATGAAAGGATAGGCATTAAAGATATTTTTTTTTTCCAAGTCTAAATTTAAAATAAAATTTTTAATTTGAATTATTTTTGTCCAAGCCAAAAATGAGGATTTCATGGAGTCCCACATTGATGGAAGCTTTTATATAGACGATGACAAATGACAAGGACCATTGGTTGTATTCAGAGAATAAATATAAATTGTAACAACTGAGGCTATGGTCAGTTTTCATGCTTCTGTTATACAAAAAGCAGCACCAAAACTCTCTGATTTGAGACAAATGGTTATCTTTTAGGGCAAATCTACTGGCTTTTCAAAGGTCAGATTAAATGTTTAATTTAGAATAGGATGTTTGGTAGGGAAATTCTGTTCAAATGAAGGAAGTCTGTGTATACATGATAAGCAACCTCAATTTTTTTTTTATTTTCATAAAAAGCTTTTAAAAAATAAAAATATAATATATAAACATTATTTGGGCTGGTTGAAATTAATTAAGTTGAGTAGCTTGGGTTTAAAGCATTTTGTGCCCTTTTAGGACCCGGAAAAAAACCGGATTGGTCAGTGGTTGAATGTGAGTGTCAATCAAGGAATGGCTGAGTTTTCCTTTGCTCTCTCTTCGGAACCTCCACTGGGGGAATATACCATCCGAGTAAAGGACAATGTCCAAACCTTTACTGTGGAGGAATATGGTGAGGAGCTTTAACATCTTCTACTTTAGCTTTCTAAAGTATGATAGAAAGAAGGGCATTGTAGAAGGTAGTATTGTACAAATTTTAAATAAAATAAAATATGATTTTAAAATCCACCGTGCAAAAGATATTGTTGTTTGAATTAAAAATCATAGACCATTCATCCTAAGGACTACAAGAACATATTGTTAATTAGTTCTAGTTCACCATTACCTATTGTAACTACTACTTTAGAATGTACACCATAACCATGGTGAAAAGTTTCATATAAAATATCCCTCCAATCACAGACCATCTATAAAAGCAGTCTCATATTGGTATGCAAAAGAAACTTGAACAGTTCAAATAGATGAATCCCAAGACATTTTTATATAGACTTTAAAGTCATTTAAAAAAAAAAAAAATTCTATTGATAACACTGGATATCCTATAATGTGATGTTCCTATAAATATGCTGTGTTGTGGTAGATATGTGGTTCACTGTTAGATATACAGTGAGGGAAAGAAGTGTTTGATCCCCTGCTGATTTTCTACGTTTGCCCTCTGACAAAGAAATGACCAGTCTATAATTGTAATGGTAGGTTACTGTAGCTGTGAGAAACAGAACAACAACAAAAGAACCCTCAAAAACCCAGTGCTCAAAAGTCAGAGCTTGATGTGCATTGTAATAAGTGAAATGAGTATTTGATCCCCTATCAAGCAGCAAGATTTCAGGCTCCCAGGTGTCTTCACTGTATGCAGGTATTGAGCTGAGATTAGCATCACCCTCTGTAAGGGAGTGCACCTAATCCAAGCTTGTTACAGTACCTGTATAAAAGACACCACCTGTCCACGGAAGCAATCAATCACATTCCAAATTAGCCACCATGGCCAAGACCAAAGAGCTGTCCAAGGATGTCAAGGACAAGATTGTAGACCTACACAAGGCTGGACTGGGCTACAAGACTAACGCCAAGCAGCTTGATGAGAAGGTGACAACAGGGACGTGATAATTCGCAAATGGAAAAAACACAAATTAACAGCTGGGACCATAGTCACCAAGAAAACAATTAGCAATTAATTAACACACTGCGCTGTGAAGGCCTGAAATCTTGCAGAGCCCGAAAGGTCCCCATGCTCAAGACAGCACATGTTCAGGCCCGTCTGCAGTTTGTCAATGAACATCTGAATGATCCAGAGAAGAACTGGGTGAAAGTGTTGTGGTCAGATGAGACCAGAATTGAGCTCTTTGGCATCAACTCAACTTGCCATGTTTGGAGGAGGAGTAATGCTGCCTATGACCCGAAGAACACCATCCCCACCGTCAAACATGAAGGTGGACACATTATGCTTTGGGGGTGTTTTTCTGCTAAGGGGACAGGACACCTTCCCCGCTTTGAAGGGACAATAGACAGAGCCATGTACCGTCAAATCTTGGGTGAGCACCTCCTTCTCTCAGCCAGGATATTGAAAATAGGTCATGCATGGGTATTCCAGCATGGCAATAACCCAAAACACACGGCCAAGGCAACAAAGGGGTGACTCAAGAGGAAGCACATGAAGGTCCTGGAGTGGCCTAGCCATTCTCCAGACCTTAATCCCATAGAATATCTGTGGGGGGAGCTGAAGGTTTGAGTTGCCAAACATCAGCCTCGAAACCTTACTGACTTGGAGAGGATCTGCAAAGAGGAGTGGGACAAAACCCCTACTAAGATGTGTGCAAACCTGGTGGCCAACTACAAGAAACGTCTGACCTCTGATTGCCAACAAGGGGTTTGCCACCAAGTACTAAGTCATATTTTGCGAAGGTATCAAATACTTATTTCACTTAATGCACATTACATTCACTCATTACAATGCACATCAAGCTATGACTTTTGGGCACTGGGGTTTTGAGGGTTCTTTTGTTGTTATTCTGTCTCTCACGCAAACAATAAACCTACATTACACTACACTACATTACAATTATAGACTGGTCACTTCCTTGTCAGTGGGCAAATGTACAAAATCAGCAGGGCATCAAATACTTCTTTCCCTCACTATACCTTTCTTACTGGGAAAACATTGATACAAAAGGCCCAAAGTTTTATACTTTTGCTATACGGTATTATACTCTAATCAAGTCTGACATCTATTCATTCTACTATTCTATCTACAGTGCTTCCAAAATTTGAGGTCAATCTTGTGCTTCCCAAGTTAGTAAGGATTGACAGCGAAACTTTTGATTTTCAGATATGCGGCAGGTGAGTTTAGCTTTAAAATACATTTCTTTTCAATGACTAAAGAACCTCTCCTCCTGTCCCGTCTTTTTGGAGCAGTGTGTCTCTGATGCATATTTGCTGTCCAACTCCTCTTGTAAAACATCTGTTAGCAGGACATGATTATAAATCTCTGGAATGGAGCCAAACACAGCAGTAAAAATCAGACAGGGGTTCTATACCTTGTCTATGTTTCTCAAAACTGGAAAAAAAAAAAATTTGTCATGACACAATCTTCATGCCACTATCCCAGGTAATCCTGTGGGCCACTGACCAGATCCACCTTCTTAGACTGTTTATACTACTGTACTACTCTGGCAGTTAGTCTCACAGCATAATATCTCACTTTGAAGCCTCTACACAATACATAGTTACAATTAAATACACCTTTTTGGGCCGTGCTGGTATTGCAGCCTTGTGTATTTGTGGCAGGAAGTAAATGGGTCTTCTGTGCCACCAGAGAGAGGTGTTTTACTTACCTGGAGATGCACAGCCACATCATTGCTGGAAGATGCTGAAATGATCCCCAAGTAGAGGGTACATAGTGACTTTTGGTAAACAAACTAAACCGGTGTAAAAGTTTGAGCAGGTAGGAGGTTGCTAAAAGTCTGGAGCAGTATCAGGTGTCCTCTCACACAGCAAAAGTAGGTGATATCAGAAGTTGGTAACCAGTGCATTTTTCCACACAATCAAGTAATAAAATTGAGTTTTAAGTCCAACTTTAAGATGTATCTGGTACATTGTAATAAAATAAATATTTCTATGTTTACCAGGTATACATATGGCAAGCCAGTTCAAGGCCAATATTTAGTTAACCTATGCCGATCATTTTACCGACGGATTGAAAGAGGAGCAGTGGTGCAACCCAATATTTGTCAAAAATTTACTGGGGAGGTAAGATCAATAGTAATGATAGGTTTGTAATGAAGTTACTTACTTAGTCCAGCATAACAAAAAAACAGCGCGCTTCAGCAAAATAAGTTCCAAATTATTGGTAAACAACAGTCCTGCCACCACAAGCTGCTATGCTAGACGAACCCCCGGTACTCACAAGTTGTCAGGGGTTTTTTTGACAGCTGAATTTTTATTCATGGCCAGGTTCTCCAGAGTGCTCTTTATTTCCTAAAAAATGAGGAGTGCCTGGCCCACCCATTCCGTCCAAGGCACCCCGGCCTGGATCCCAAATAACAAACAGCAATTCTGCAGCACAGCATTTAAATGCAAACTTATCCAGGCCCAATATCTGCTTTTCCAGGATAATTTGAGAAAGATTTCCCTAACCTTTATGAGTCATTTAAAGCCCACTAAACTTTTAAAAACAAAACCATCTTAATTCCATCATCCTCAATGACTTTATTGCATTTCTCAAAAAAAAAAAAAAAAAAAAAAAAAAAAAAGATTTCCCTAACCTTTATGAGTCATTTAAAGCCCACTAAACTTTTAAAAACAAAACCATCTTAATTCCATCATCCTCAATGACTTTACTGCATTTCTCAAAAAAAAAAAAAAAAAAAAAAAAAAAAATGCTGATATGCCAAGAATTTACCAACATTTTTTCAAAGTAAAAAACCTCCTGTGTATTGGAGAAATCTGAATCCTTCGAATGCTCTTAGTGAGCTAAGATCTACATACATTCTCAGTAACCCAGGGTGACACAATAGGCCTGATTTATTAAAGCTCTCCATAGCTGGAAATTATAGACTGGGAGAAACAAATCTGGTTGATCCAGCAAACCTGGTAATAATATCTTAAAAATCATTTGCTATTATGTATTAGTTTTCACGTCTGGCCCAGATCCATTTATTTTATAGGTGTGAACTGGTATTGTATCTTTATGATGGTGCCATATATATGTATACATATCAATATTAATAGGGACATATGTAATTTTTAAGTTCCTACATTGGTAAAGCCAGTTTTTAATAGATAACATCCAAGCCTAAAATAGCAGCGGTAATAATCATTCTTTAATCGATTTTGCTATTCTCATGTCTGTGATCTTTCACATACGTGTATATGTTAAATTAGCAACTGTATTTATAGCTTTGGAAACTCGAATTCTGCCATGAATGAGGTGGCAAGTGAAGTACAGCCGAATGACATTAGAAAGTATTAATAGGTAAAACTGAAATGGAATGAACTTCCTTCGGCTCATTTATTAATGGTACAAAGCTATTGTTTGAACTGTGTTGTCTTTTTAACTCTAGCTAGATAAATCAGGATGCCACACTATTGAAGTAAAGTTGGAAAACTACAAATTAAACAAAACTGGTCTGGAGAGCACTCTGAATGTAGAAGGTTTTATCACTGAACAAGCAACAGGTAAGTTTTATTCTACCCTACTTCACACCAATAATCTTAGAAATTATTTTGAGCTCAATGTCATGCATGCCTAATTTTCCTTTCCATCATGTAGACATTCAATTAACTGCAACTGGTAAAACCACGGTATCCAATGTGATCAACAAGATTTCCTATGAAGATATTGACTACAACTATAAGACTGGGATCCCAAAAAAAGTTGTGGTAAGTTGTATAGTGCCCTGTTAGTCTATTTTATGTTTGAACTGAACTCAAATACTCAATTTACACCCATGTGGTCCAATAATACATACCGTATATGGGCAAAGAACAGCATTTTACAATTTCCAAAACTTGGATACGGTACACTATAAAAGTGCAAATCACTTAGCAAAGTCTCTTTTATATGGATATAATATAATCTCAAAGCAAACGTAATCTTTGCAAGGAATTGCAAAGGCAATTTTATCTACAAAAGGTAATTGCCTGGTTAACTTGCTGTCTAACATTACCCTAAATCAAAGTTCTAGAGCAAGAATGGAGATATGTAGTAAAAAGGTCAGCAGTAGTGGCCCCCATAGTGCTTTTAGTGCAGGTTGAGTTTGGTTTACAAGTATAGAGTAACAGAAATTTCTAAAACATCTAAGTACTTAAGGCACATAAGGGGAGAAGGGGGTTACAAAAGTGAAGTAGATATTACCACTAAGGGCTTGATATTTTTGAGATTTACCACTCAAAAATGCTTGCAAAAAACATTTAACATTGCACCGAATACGTCTGTTCATTATCCTTCATTTGGCAGGCAGCAAAAGGCGGCAATATTTTCATGTGGTTTTTTGAACGCTCCATGCTGCTGAATGCAGTGTCTGGGGTGGTTTACCACTTATGCCATCTCCATAGACTGGAATAGGAAGTGTTTAAAAAAAGCCTAAAAAGGCTTTTACTGGTGTTTTTTCACTGTCTAGTGCTTAGTTTTTGTATTTTTTCCCACTATTTGTCTATACAAGCAGTTGCAAATGCCAGCCTTTGTCCTAAAATGATCCTGGATGCCTAGCTGTGCATGGTATGCATCCAGGAGTGGTAATGCCTGCAGTGTTTTACCCCAGGTCTAAACAAACCCCTACAGTTAAAGAATACAGAGTGGTGTTCTCTCCACCTAATCCTAGCGCTGCCCTTCCTCTCCTGGTGATTAATAGATAGCAAATAGAGAAAAGCAAAATATCAAGTCACATTTAGGTTTCTTTTAGTTATATTTATAAAAATAAATGTAATGATGTACAAGTACCTACCAGCATTTATAGGTGTATTTAAACCTTCCCAGAGTTCAGCTTTAACTATTTTTTCATGACTATAGTTTTCAGCTGTGTATTGGGGATTTTACATCTTTTGTATGATTATTATTATACAGTATTTATATTCTGCTGTACAAAGTCCATAGTCATGCCACTAGCTGTCCCCCAAAAGGGCTCACAGTCTAATGTCCCTACCTTAGTCATATGTCTTTAATACAGTCTAAGGTTAATTTAGGGGGGGAAACCAATTAACCTAACTTCATGTTTTTGTAAAGTGGGAGGAAACCGGTGTACCCAGAGAAAATCCACACAAACACGGGTAGAACCTGCAAACTCCATGACCTTGGTCGAGATTCCAACCTGAGACCTAGAGCTACAAAGGCCAAAGTGATAACCTCTGGGCCACCGTGTTGCCATCTTTTGGATGAATTGCATCACATTGAAATGACAGCAGTGGGTTAACGATGATGATTATGATAATTTGTATGTTAAACTTTTCTTTGCTGTGTTACATCACATCTTTTTTTCTTTTTCTTTTTTTATTGCAGGTTAAAGTGACAGATATGAATGATAATCCTAAGCAAGACATGAAAATTTATTTTGAAAGTAGAGATGGTGCAAAAGAACCAATTATTGATACCTTAGTTACAGATGAGAATGGCAAAGCTGTTTTTATCTTGAACACAAGCAATTGGACAGGCACAAAACACTTTGTGGTATGGAAATCATATATGCACACCTATGTGTATGGAAACTTTCAATTTTTGCAGCGAGCATTCTTTTGCTTAAGAAGCAACTTTTATACTTTGTTATTTTGCATGCTGCATTTTTAGTATAAGGTATGTAAGGCTTCTATTTGTATATATAGTTGTGTAGCTTACCAGTCATATGATTTTTACCCTGCATTCCTGTTATAGGATGAGAATACCCTAGGCTTTTCCAATCCTTATCAGATATTCAATATAAATATACAAAATGAGATAGATTCAATAAATCACAGGTAAAGCAAACAATAGAAGCCATTCACAGTTAGAAGCTGATCATTTTTTTCCATGACATGATCATCATTTTTTTCCATGACATGATCATCATTTTTTTCCATGTAGTGAATTAAAATAGAATTATTTGTGTATAAATAATGACATTTTCTTTGTCCCTTTCTACAAAGACCAATAGTTAACTATTTTCTAAGACAGAGGAAAATAAAGCTAGCTTCCAAGCAACATGTTCTAACTCTTCTAATGTGTATATATATATATATATATATATATATATATATATATATGCAACCCTTGTGGGATCACCTTTTCTGTGGTAAGAGGTACTCTCAGACTGAAGGAGAAGTGGATGAAGCACAATGGAGAGATTGGACAAATTTGAAACTGAGCAAAATAAATCATAGCCAGTCAGGCACTAACTAAACAGCAGGCCGATTCCTCTCTGCCAGTTGGTCGCTAACCCAGCCAACTCAACACAAACGTTCCAGCAACCTTTACTCACATGTAGTACAACAATGGCTCTCACAGGCAGCTTCCCTGTTCCCCAGGTCAGAGAGAGCTTCCTTCCTCTCCTTCTCTTTTTTACTTGCTGCTCACAGCTGTGCAGTAATTAAAAGACAAAACCAAATTCTGGCCTGGATCAGAACACCTCTGAGTGACCTGCAAACCCTGGTCTGGAATCCCAGCAGACATGTTGCTGGTTAATCTCTCCCATAGTAGAGGAAACGAGGAGAAATATATCTTCCCTCAAAGATGACTCTTTTTCCCATGTCACAATATATATATATATAGATAACACAAACAAATATTTTTCCTCAACAGACAAAAACATTGTTGAAGTATCCAGAACATGTGCTTGGCTTCATTAGGCCTGACTACGGACAACTGCACCTGTCACTTTATCCTTTCTACTCTAAAAGCAAGAGCTTCTTGAAGCTGCACTCCTTGGACAAGGTCCTGCCATGCGAGGGACAGGAAAAGGTGGAAGTAGAATATATCATCAAACATGAAGAGCTGA
Organism: Pyxicephalus adspersus; assembly: GCF_032062135.1. Lineage (NCBI taxonomy): Eukaryota > Metazoa > Chordata > Amphibia > Anura > Pyxicephalidae > Pyxicephalus > Pyxicephalus adspersus. The sequence goes on along the minus strand of NC_092867.1, from coordinate 23,000,415 downwards.
AGGAGGAATATGAACACCTTGACCTCCATTACCTGGTGAGTTATCATGTACTGTGCACAAGGCAACACATTCAGTTTCACCTGCCGGGAGATACCTAATAAAAGAAAGAGAAAAGTGAAACTGTTACCATTTGCAACCAGCTGGTCTTCTTCACTTTCACAGACATGACTTTTTGAATGGTTTGGGATTTTATAGTTAATCAAAAAAAATATTTACTAAAAAAAGCATGCAGTACTTTACAGAACCCTCTGTTTGAAAATGTTAGAATGCTTAGTGGATGTTTTTGTGATCCAAATGCTGTATCCCTTAAACCAGGGGTGCCCAACCTACAGCCCACAGGCTACATCTGGCCCACGGAGCTGCAAAATCCAGCCCTCTACTCATCTCTGCTTGTTGTCTTGCAGGGGACAGGGCACCAGCACCACAATACTGGTGCCCCATCCTCCACAAGACAACAAGCATTACAAAGATGGGACACATGATCCACGGCTTTTTCCGCTGACAGCTGAAGGGGGTGGGGAAGAATCCTCAGTGAATTCCTCCCCGCCCCCTTCAATTGTTAGCGGAAAAAGCCGTGGACTTAGAATGCAATCCTGTGCTCAAGAACAGGATTGAAGCTCTGTTTCCATATGGGGACAGTTCAGTGATGCACAGTACCATGTGGCTCAACTGTGTAATGCTCGTTGTCTTGCAGGGAACGGGGCACCAGTTACAATGCCTGTTATAATGCTGTTTTATATTAGGTGCATTTGCATTTATTATACCTGTTTTCATAAACAACTGCAATGAACACTGTCAATAAATTAATTAATTACAATAATTAATACTTTTTCGTTGCACAGGTTATTTATTTGGGATCCATACTAGACTCTGGCTCCTTAGAAATCGATGTTAAAAACAAAAATGAAGGTGAGATATTTGATTTTCATGACCAACACAGCAATTGCAGCTGACAAATTAAACAATATGTTTAGCCAAAAAGGTAATAGTTTTTGATGAGGGAAAGGGATGAATGTCTATTAAGTTTTTACTGCTATGCGGGACTTCATTAAAGAGATTTACTTTTATTTCCTGTCCTTCTGACAAAACAGAAAAAATATCTAGCAGGGATTCAAGCCTACCATCACTAAAAAACATTTGTTTGATGCTCTTGGGGAGTTTCCCTTCTTGCCTTCCTTCAATTTTTTCCTTCTTTACGTCTTTCAATTGCAAATCCCGGTTAACAGAGGCCCTAGGAGCCATATAATGGCTTTTTCCTTGGCTATGGCTGGATATTTTTTTTTAATTGCTTCCTTGATTCTCTTATACTATTTTTGCCCCTGTAAATGCCTACTATGTCTTTCTCAGATCTACATGGAAAGGCTACGTTAAAACTTCCTTTAAGTCCAGGAAAATCTTCCACTCTTCGTGCCCTTGTCTACATTTTATTACCTGATGGGGAAATTTTGGCAGACTCTGCAAAATACAAGGTTCAAACATGTTTCAAGAATAAAGTAAGTTGCTTGATAATTGACATTAAATATTGTATGGCAGTGGATTTTAGAAAGATTATATTTAGTATTTGCCTAAGTTATAAACTTACATAGTATCAGTTTATGTACACGCAAATGTATTTCCTAATAAAGCAACAAAAAAAAGATAAGTTTAAAAGAAAGCAATGCCTACCCTTCCCACTGCCCAGGTATGGTGGAGTTGGCATTCAACAAACTTAATTTAGCAATTTGTTCAGTGTAGTTTTTGCATTTTTCTCCTAATCAGGTATCACTTGGATTCTCTCCTGATGAGGTCCTTCCAGGATCTGATGTGTCTGTCCAGGTTCAGGCAGCTCCTGGTTCTCTGTGTGGTCTTCGAGTTGTGGATCAGAGTGTGGTGCTAATGAAACCAGACAAAGAGTTGACTGCTGACAAAGTGAGTAATACATTCAAATACTGAACAATGACTGTTACTGCTGTTAAATCAGCATTCACTTACACTATTGTACTGGTACTACGTTGAGCAGTAGGACAGGATGAACTTTATAGTTATCAACAGAAAAAAAAAAAAAAAAACATCATAAACTAAAAAAACAAAACATTATTTGAAATAGGAATAAGGAATCTGAAAAGAAAAATATATCAATGAAGCAGATCAGAAAAGTCTGCACTGATCTTTGTAAAGGCTAGTGTTCATTGTCCAGATTCCTATAGGTAGCAGGTTACTGAAGTCCACATTCAGTGTTTTATGGGCTGATGAATATGATGGCAGGAGCATATAAGATATACAGGGCAATGTCGGGACAATTGCTTCAGGTCCAGAACCAAAGAGAGTAGTGTAAAAATCAGATTTGCATAGACAAGTTGGGACTGGAGTGTAGGTGCCGGCAAGTTAGAACTATAGTTCAGGTCCAGGTTCTATACGGACAAGCATCAAATGGAGCTGTATAGTACTCGTCCAGGATCTGTGCTGACAAGCAGTGTTGCTCTGTGTTCCCAGCAGTTGTAAGGAAAATCTCACAAATGTTTATGTTTTATGTTCCAGTTGAGGCTGGCCTTTACCAGCACAATCAATGATACAAATTGGTTTAGCAATGGGAGAACTCTTGGTGTTCAGCCTTCAGAATTGCTTCAGAATGTACGTTGGGACATCCAGCCTAGTTGTAACTAGAGATACAGAAAACAGATCTAAATGCACAAGGACAAAAACAGGCAGCAGCTGAAGGGAACAGCCAAACAAGTCATGTTAGCATAGCCTAACATGCAAACAATCAAGTCTAAATAGAACTCAGTAATGGTTGTGGGGTCCCTAAATAGCTATAAACTATAAAAAGATATGGTAAGAGTGATGAGACATCATTGGGCCACTTACAAGTACATAAAGTAAAAAACATAAAAAGATGGCCTTAATTGCCCAAAAACATTGGGGACACTTAACAAGAAGCATCTGCCTAGGTTTACAACATCCTATATTATGAAACCCTGTCTTGTATGCTTGACATCCCCTATACTTGCATATGTTGAAAAAAAATGAAGGGGTCAAACCTAAAATTATGATAGCAGTTGGCCAATAAGTTAGTGTTCATATTTCCAACACATTCTTTCTATTCTGTCTTGTAAGGTTTATAATCTGTTTCCATATCGGGATTTTGAAGATTATGACTATCGTATCCAGGACGATGAAAATCCTTGTGGATTTGATTACTTTCCACGAAATCCAATAATGCCAATAAGGTCAAGAAGAAGAACAATTCGCCCTTGGTTCCGTGAGAAAGATATGGATGTGAACACAATATTTAAGGTACATTGGGATAGCCGAACTGGCTGGAAATATTACTAGATGTTTTTTGGCTTTCAGTAAAGTAGAGGAAGTAACTGAGCAGAAAACATCCAATCCTTATTCATCCCTGTGTTTTACATGTCATATTCTTGTAGGTTAAGCAATATTACAAATTCAACATAGAACTTTTCATTATAAAATGCATTTAATATCCATTTCTGTTTGGTATTTCTTTAGTTTAATTCTAAACTGTACATATGTCATTTGTTTTTTGTTGGAATTTAAAAATCCAGCTTTTCCAGAATATATGTGTGGTTACACTGCAGTGTCATTCATTGTCAATTTCTTCCATATGCACATCCATAACCAACAAAAGCTGCTTAACACATAGTGCTTCTTGTGCTACAAAAAAGCAGCCCACATAATTTGTTTTGTGCATTCTAGCCTTTCGCTACCTAATGCAGGATACTACAGTAAGACCTCAATGCATGAAAAGCATGTTTTGCAGCTGATTGCATTGTAAATAGGCTCTTACAGTTTATTGTTAGGCAGAGTGGCAGCAGGACCTCCATTCCCAAGATGCCTATTGGCTTTACATATGATGTATAAAAAATGCTAGCTATTTCCCATTCACTTTTACTGCAGAACAAAATGAAGGAAAAATAACAATAATACTAAGGCAAGATGTGCTCTGATACCATCCATATCGTCTAGGCAAACAATATTAAATGTTGCTTTATAAAATATAATATTTAGTAATACTTTCTATACGTAAGTATACATTTGGTATTTACAGGTATGTAGTATTTGAACAGACATTTATTTACATTATTACATTATGAAAGTTAAAGTTGACCTAAACTAAACATTTTTACTTTACATAAAAGGGTGCAGCACCCCTTGCCTTGGCGATTAAGACAGAAAGGGTGCGCAGAACCTCCAGGGATACATCATACATCCTAGGAGGCTCCTGGCTGCTACTTTTGCATGTGCCCGATCTCTGGTATGTGCAGAAGGAGCCTTTTCTTTGATGGGAGACAAAAAATGCATGCGCAGTGAGATCGGCACTCTTTTTTTCCCCCATCTACATCAACTGGTCTCGCGCCTATGCAGTGAGAGATCGGGTGAAGTACGAAGAAGAGAGTAGAAGACTAAAGAAGATGGCGGCGCATGGCACTTCCTCTGTGCTGGGCCGAAGGATGATACCAGGACGACGCAGGACCCGATCAAAGAAACCTCCTGATGGATCGATGGATCTGCAACATTATAGGTAAGTGTGATTTTTTTTATTTTTAGTTTAGTTCTGCTTTAACTTTATATAGCTTAAACCTAAACCTCTCAAGCGGGAGTTACATTATCCTGGCTTGAATAAAATAGATGGCCAAAGATCTCCCCTAGAAAGTAAAGTATGAAGAAGATGACTGTGCTCTGCTATGAAACAGGGACAGGAAAGTATAGCAGGTTTAATTCCGCTTTAATGTTTGAATGCACCATTCTTTACTAAGCTTTCAAAGTAAACATACTCCATTACTTTAGTAAATCTGTGCCACTGAGGAAAATCTGAGAGCATTGTCTTTTTAATGACAGGGTTTGCGGTTAAAAATCTTAACAAGTGCAGAGATAAAAAAGCCAGTGAAATGTTTGCCTGTCCCTGAAGAAGACATTATGTACCGTGTCGTTGTTGGTAAGATTACTGAGCGATATCTTTCATTTAAATAGAATGAAAACGTATTCCTTGATAATAATTTCTGTTTTGTCAGCTTAATAAAGTATAGTTTGGAAGACAGCAAAGACTGGTAGTTTGTAGGTCACTAGACCATATATTTCAACAAAAATCTTCTAGATTGTATTTGTATGTAATATGTCTATAAAATTATATGTATTCTATGTCATTCACCTTTAAAAGATTCCTTTGTGTACATTTTCAAAAGCAATGACACGTCCTCATCTTAGATGTGCTGTTAGTGGCCCCAGCAAACTCTAAGCTATTACTCAAAATACTCCATAGTACTGCCTTTTTCTCTATCTCTAGCTACAGGAAAGATTATTTAAAATAGCAAAAGGGAGGAGCAAAGGAGCTGAGTCAGCACAAAGACTAATTATACATCCAGGAAGATGTGTCCCGATTTAAGGGAAGGGCTGTGCTAAGAAATCGACTGTATGGGCCAAATTTAATAAAGCTCTCCGAGGCTGGAGAGGAAACACTTTCATCTGTGAACTTGGGTGATCCAGCCACACTAGAACGGATGTCCTAGAGTCCCTTGCTATTTTTTTTGGATAATCCAGGTTCACTGATGAAAGTGTATGCAGTTTTGGAGAGCTTTAATAAATCAGGTCTAATATGAGAGGAAGCTACTAGTAGGTCCAATAGCACATTGCAAGTAAAAAAAAAAATTATGGAAAGCAAATACATATGTAAACTGCTTGATCTGTCTGTGATTTTACTTGCAGTCTTTTAAAGTTAGTTTAAAAAATTCCTTTTTATGACCATATTATCAGCAAAGTGTGGGGCTTGCCATTACTGATCATATCAATTTTATAAGGACAGTGATGACAGCTGCTATAATTTTCTCATGCCACTTTATGTACACACATGAATAATTTTTGCTTGAAGTAAGCATTTTTAAAAATGTTTTAAAAAGAAAAAATACTGTATGAAAATGAGAGCAGGCCTATTTTCTTACGTATACAGAAACTGTTACCTGCATAGCTAAGTTCTACACAGCCCTATACAGGTAGTCCCAGAGTTAAGGACATCTGACATATGGATGACTCCTAGATACAAACGAACGGGCTTCCCTGCTCACTTTTGTGGAGGCTTGATGGGGGAAGGGAGCGGTTCACATGATCTTATGAGCTGAGCATATCTGTAACACCTTGTAAGTCTTTAATGGCCAACTCAACAACATTGGGAGAAACTCTGCAATTGTTTCTTTTATGCATATCTAAGCACAGCTTGCTCCAAGTTAACATCTGTCCTATATGCATTTATTAAAATAATCTACCTGTTCTGACTTACATACAAATTCAACTTAAGAACAAACCTACAGTCCCTATCTTGTATGTAACCCGGGGACTACCTGTAAATCTACTTTGTCTCAAATCTACTTCATCTACATCTGTGCATCAGATGAACCTACAGATCACACAATACAGTCATGTGAAAACCAAAGTACACTCTCTTTTAGTTCCAAGGTTTTATGTATTAGGACACAAATTATCTGGTCTGGTAGCAGATTTAAATCTAGTCTCAGGTGTAAAAACAAAACAGATTCTGCTGTATCATTATTTATTTAACCACAAATAAGCCAAAATATAGAAGCCATATGTAAAAAACTAAGTACACTCCATAATTCAAAAGCTGGAAGCAGCAATACCCTGAATTCATAGTTTTCTGTATGCCTTTATCAGTCTCATTGTGGAGGAACTACCAGGTCATTATAGCACTTTGATCCTTTTTTAGCCATCCTGTTGTAGATTTTCTGGTGGGTTTGGGATCATTGGGCTGTTTCATGACCCAATCGCAGCCATGCTTTAGCTGTCACACAGATGGCCTCATAATTGGCTGTATACTTGTTGGAGTTAGAATTGTTTGGCCTTATAACGCTTCCCAAATTGATGGGCAGCAACAATTGCTTCTCAAACAATATTGCTGATCTCTTCCCTCATTGTCATTGTGCAACACCCCTGAATGCTCCAGACCAGCAAACTTTCAAAACTTTTGCTTTTAAATATATCTTGTCACACATTGATTCCAATGTATTCCAAACAGAAATAAATCCAAAAGCAATAAACACAATCAAGTTTCGTTGATTCATCTGTGGTTGTTTGTACCTAATTTTAAGGCATGCAAATAACCAGATGAGTTTTCTTTTATTGTTACCTGTTGTTTTAACATTAGAATTAAAAGAGGATGTGTTTTCTTTTTCTCATGACTGTATATTATATAGTATGCAGGCTAAGAACACAGCCCTGTTTTCCTAGATGAACAAAATTAAAAAAGAAACATTATACATTTGGTTATACATCAAATCAAAAAGAGGTACAATTGAGAAAGAAAACGGGGCAAATTTTAAAACAGACTTTCCCTCTAAAGGGAAGACATTTCAAAGCTATGACTTGGTTGTGTTACCATGTGTGCATATTTCCAAGCTCGTGGCCCAAGGGTAGAAGAAACCACCCGCCTGAGAATAAATGAAGCAGGAAGAACAGTGAAGGAAGAGGAAAGAGTCAGAATCCATTTTCCTGAGACCCTCCTCTTTGAATTTATAGCACTGGGGTAAGAAAGTAATAATACACCAATTAAAGCCTAATATGCACCAATAAATGTTATTAAATAAAAAAAAAACAGCTAATGAGCAAAATGCACATAAAAACTTGGAATAATTACACACATATCTGTTTTTTTCCTTTATAGTATTAATGTTATTCACCAGGATTTTTTTCTAAATAGCTTAATGGTGTGTGTAGGGTGTATCTAACCAGTTTTGGGGTATATAATATATCTTCCCCAGTTATGCGTAATCCAAACAGAAAGAAATCCAAAAGCAATAAACACAGTGACTGGGGTACATTTTAATGCAGACATGGAATTCCATCTGCATTGGACAGAGATGTATTAGGACAGAATGGGACCCTGTGCAAGGTAGTAGCTCTACCTCTCCCCTATCACTTTATTTGGCATTGATAAGCAATCCAATAGGAACAAAATAAAACTCCCTTTATATGGTCTATACAATAATGGTTCCATAGAACAACTGCCTACATCCTCTCTAGTGCAGTAACCAACTGCACGATTTCTCTGGTGTTCTGCAGGAGTAAAATGGTTGTAGATATGCCCCCTGGGTACTTACCAGGTCCTAGCCTGCTTTTAAAGGTTGCCTTGTGAATGATGTGGCTCTGGCCCTAAAACAGACAAAAGACAACCTAATAGCAAAAATGAGATTATAAACATGAAAAGAAGAATCTGATTATTATAAGAATACAAATATATTTCTTAACTCTCACACCTATAAAATAAGGTCCATTGTTATGCATTAAAATATTAGGACTGTTGGCCACCATTTAGGATCACTGGCCACCAGTCAAAATTTCCTTTTTTTGTACCTAATTGTGGGCAGAGTAAGGAAAGTTGATTTGGAATTAGTTACTATGAGACTGAACACACTGTTGCACGTTGAACCTAGGAGTGAATAGGATTTGAGGAGAATCAAACACATAGAACATTATGGACAATGAAATTGATGGAACTAGAAATAGCCTTTGTACTAAACAATTTTATTAGTCTAGAAAGGCTGCATAAAGTTGTATGTCTCTCATCATGTTGACTCAAGGTGTTTTCACATCATTTTCATCACTATATTACAATATAGAACAGATGGCAGTGCTGAACTTCATAAAAAGGCTCCGGACACCATCACAGATTGGAATGGGGGAGCAGTATGCCTGGGCCCCAGTGGATTTGGTCTGTCTTCTCCTGCCTCACTTCGGGTTTTCCAACCATTCTTCACGGAGCTCACACTCCCATACTCCGTAGTGCGGGAAGAAATATTTACCCTAAAAGCTTCAACATTTAACTACATGAAGCAGCCTATGAAGGTAAACAAAACTGAGAAAAAGAATGTGGCCATGTAAAAACTTATGTACAGACATATAACAAATGTTGGAACGAATGATCAGCGATATGCAAACATACTGCATAAACAATTGTACACATGAAGTAATGATTCGATTGTTAACAGGCCATGGCAGATGACTGTACAGACAGCAGATGGGATCGATAAGAGATTGGGTAGTGATGTAAAAGTAGAAATGACATGCAGGAAACAAGACAGAAGAAATGCAAGCTAAAAAAAGAAATAGTTAATTTATCTGTTTTTACATAATTCAAAGGGAGCATTAATAATTATTTAGGGGATCAAACTTTTCATGTTCAGCTACTGTTTTCGTTTAATATGTGACCTAAAGTGCTTAAATTCCCCAACTGTATACATGCTGGATAACACCACCAGGATGGTCATATGTTTTAACTCAGAATCCTCATTCGTTGTTATCATTTGTTACAAGATGACTATGAAAAAAAAAATCTTTCAAACATTGTTTGTTTTAAACAATATTTACCTAGCTTGTGTACGAGGCTTAAAATATAATACCCCCCCCCCCCCAAGTGGTTTGTTTCAAGCAGTAATAGAAGCTTTTAGAAATTTGCTACCTCAACTGAATGTTTGCTCAACCCCTTGAAACTATAACCAAGTGTGTATACAGCTCCAACAGATCAATATCTAATTTTGATTTTAGAGTTCAGCAAGAGACAAAATCCAAATGATCATGTTGGTCTTTACACATCAGAAATAAACCAATAATGCTGTGCTGTGCTTTAACTATATAAAAATAATGCTACTTTTTAGCCTGATGGCAGATATCCGATCAGATATCATCTTAATTCGTGTATAAATTGTATGACTTATGCAAACATAAGCAAAGCTGAGCAATCATATGACAAGCCTGAGAAACAAAAATTGGTTTTTACCCAAGGCCTGATAGTTGTTGCCCTGGCAATTGGTAAGCCATACTATAACCTGAAACTATTCTTATGTATACAATATGCACATATAATCAAAATTTGGATGGATTTAGGTCTGGTTTGAATTGCCACAGCCTTTCAAAAACAAGAAACAGTTTCTTGGAATTCTTGACCAGATTTCACGTTATTCACAACCCAGGAGAACCTTCCATGTTATGCAAAGACACTAACTGTGCGCTTTCTTAGTATGAAATCAGATTCCCTATCTAACACCACTACAATGCCACATCTAAAATGCAAAACACAGAATCAAAATAATACCACAAAAGAAGAAAGTGTAGGGCAACAGCTCAGTTTACATCGAAAACACTCCAGAAAACAAGTATTTTTTAAATGATGGCAGACTTTTTATTTTAGCATGGGGACAATTGGAATACTTTTTTATTGTTTTGCTTTATTATTGCATCTCAATCATAGCAACAATTCAATAGATCTACAACAACAACTTTTATTGTCAGTGGTTAAATAGTTCACAAGCCTGCTATATAAAATATTTTTTTTCCAGATTCAGACCACACTGTCCATTACTAGTGACCTAGAAGAGATGCCATGTGAAGACTGTCAGCACAGCGGCTGCCTAGGAGCGGATGAAAGTATAACCTTTTTATGGAAACTTAAAGCCAAAATCCTGGGTAAGTCATCTCAAAGATCCTGGTTAAACCTAGATGTATGTGTTACTCTTCCAATGTACAGAGCAGCCTTTCTTGGCCTCTTTAACATGGGGACCATTGAAATAACTATCAGTTCTTTATGGAATCCCTGCTATAATTACTAAATCCACAGCTCACAGTGTATTAGCTTGAAAATCAAAAGAAAGAAGGTTTCCTACATTGGTGGCCAGTAGGAAGAATGCCACCCTTACAGATACCCAAAATAGCATTGCTGTCAGTTATCCTGACCTGAGGTATGTAAACTGTTCATTGTTCAAGGAACCCCTAGCAACTCTTGGAGCAACATTGGAGAAACACTGCTACAACATGTCATGGACTTTATGGTAGAACATCTTAAATTCTCAGCCAAATCATAACAACTCATTACAATTGACAATATACAAAGGTGAAGTGGGGTTTCCTTGCTGTGTTTACCCTTTTGCAGTTAGCAGGTCTCACTTCCAACAATAGGATTACATTTCTTACCCTGTACCCTTTGCAATGCACCTTGTCATACTCTTAAACCCTGCAAAAATAAAAAGAACTTCTTCTGCAATTAAATGCTCATAAATTGCACTTCTAAACTTATACATTTTTTCTATAGGTTACATTACTGCAATTTTTACTTATTTTGCATTAATAATTTTTTGACCTAAGTTAGCTAAAAAAAAAAAAAAAAACAGCACAGGTGGGTGAACTAGTACTTTAAACCATTCACTGCAAAATATGTGGTAGGCCCACCCATGCACTTTACTCTGCATTTTAGGAAAGGCTTACACGTCGTCACACATGTTCTGTCTGTAATTTCTGTAAAACTTACCTATCCAATCCTTGCTACCCCCCCCCCCCCTCTCCACCACACAAAAAAGAGTAGAGAAAAAAAGCTTGCTCTAAGTTTACTGTACGGAGCACTGCAGGGTTCTCACAGTGTGAATTAAATGGTGCAGCAATTTAACTCACCTAATTTCCTGACCATCTATCTTGACCGACCATCATCATCCAGCCCTTTCTTCAACAGAATGAGTACCCCTGGTCTTTCCCTTTCATTTATTAGAATGTAAGCTTAACATCATAGGTTGGCATTAAACGGGGTGGTGTGCTCACAAATGCAGCCTGCCTATGAATGGCCACTCCTATAGGTAAACTAGGCTGTTTGAAGAGTGTCTGGTGAGAACACACACCACCAAAGCATTGTATGTACATTGTATATTGTGGCATGGTGAAGAATAATTACAGTGTTATTCTGAACCCAGACTTTTCCCCAGGAACTCCTTGATAATAATTGTTAATGTATTTGACTATAATTGTCTGTAGTTTGAAAAAAAATGCTGTTACATGCTTTGCTATGCCCATGTACTCCTATATGAATATCTTACGCATGTTTTCATGCAAGGACTAGAATAAACTGGAGTACAGTGTTTGTAAAATACTAATAATTATTCTTAGAAAAGAAACGCTAGAACAAAAAAAATGAAGAATTGGCAACATAATATGTATTAGTTTTATACACATTAACAGTTTAAGTTATCAATACAAAGCAAGAAACAAACAATGGTTCCCTAATTGCAGTGAATAGGTCCAGCCCCAATTCTAGATTTGGGGTGTTGACCAAGGACTATACATTAAACTTCCTAAACATATCATCTAAGATTGGGGCTGAACCTATTTACTACAATTGTGGAACCATTGTTTATATTAATTGCTTTGTACTTTGTGATTTTAAGAAATATGTTATGGAGTGAAGCCAATCTACTTCCTTAGTCATTCAATTTTGTAGAAAACTGTAAATGATGTTTGTGTCACAAAGAACAACTTATAGTCATTGTTAATAGGTATTTTGCCTCTCTCTAGGACATGTAAACATCACTGTGAAAACTGAGGCTCTGGACACAAAAGAATTCTGCAAAAATGAAATTCCGATTGTCCCTAAGCAAGGAAGCACAGATACAATTGTTAAGTCTTTACTTGTTCAGGTTAGTATGTATCAGACAAAAATTATTCTGTAATACATTTTTTTTTGTGGTCACTGGTATACAAAGTTCACAGAGGTTGCTTGTGTTGCTGAATTCCTATATCCACAGTACAAGAATCCTCATACAGAGTATCTACATCTTCTTTACTTATTTGAATTCCCTAAATACAATAAAAATGTATAAACATAAACAAGGCAGTTAATGTGACATTCACTGAAACAATCCCCAGGGAAGAATCTTCTATATCTATGAGTTTCAATGGCAATAATTGGTTTTCCACCATGAGGATTCAGTGAATGCCAGATTCACTGATTTATAAATAGACTCCAACGTTTTCAAGTCTTATGAAAATGAAGCATAATCATGCAGGGGTTTCCTCTTCTCTTTGCCATCTAAAACAACACCCTTTTTACTACCACCATGATGAGTCATGACCTTAATAATAATTGCCCCACTGTCATAATGACTACCTTAGTTACACATGTAGACACATTGATAAAAGAAAATGTTGAATACAAGGCACTACTGAACTCTCTCTTCGGAGACAGGCAACAAGCAGCTATGGGAAATGGCTAGGAACCTAAGACCTAGTACACATTGGGCTGATTACTACTTCCAATACCATAATTGTCTTTGGATTGCTTGGGAATCTGATTGGTAGCAGATCTGTGTGTGTAGTAGGTCTTATCAAATGACGTGCCTAAAGGGCATCACTTGAAACAAGGTAATCATCTAATCTCAAGGCAAAGCAGTCCTTTTTTTTACACAAAGACATGCAGTACAGAAAAGCATAAAATATGGTGTAAATGCAAAAATATGCATAGTTATGGTGAAAAATGACTATATAATAACATTTTCTTAATGTAAAAATAATAATTATGCAGACAGAATAAAAACTGACAACATATCTATTGTGCCACTGATATAATTTGTGCCAATTGATAATATTGATGAGTTAAATTTGAAGTGTACAAAGACAGATGATATGGAGACTTGCGAGTAAAATTAAAGACAAATAAAACAATGCAATAACAAAGAATTAAATATAAAAAAAGAAATACTTAGCTCAGAAGTCAGTTGCATTCGGCCAAGGAGTTCCCCAATATTATTGGCTTGGATGATGAAATGTTGCATGCAGTAAGTTCTGGTTGAGACTCCAGGATAGAAGTAGAGTTGTGTTTTAAATTTACCAGTACTGACCAATGATCATCCTTTAACCAGAATTTGACCTAAAATAGATGCCAATAAAAGGATGAATTTCATTCCTTATTCGAATGACTTAATGAAATGTATACATATGTTAGTATAAGTTAACAAAACATTATTGTTGGTGAGACATTATTAATAATAAATAAAACTGTACTAACCCAACAATACTATACTTCTTATTATTATGTTTATCCCTACAGCCTGGAGGTATCCTACAGGATAAATCATTTAGCTCTTTGATGTGCATAGAAGACGGTAAAGGTAAGGAATATCAGCAAAGATTTGTGTTACCCATAACAATAATTCTGAAGGTGGCTGTTCTTTTCTAAACTGAAGTTATCGGATGAATTCATATTGGTTACTATCGAGTAAGAAAGATGTGTTGTGTTCAGTTTGACAAATATTGTACATCCTCGGTATCAGGAAATAGATAATGGCTTTGAACAACTATGTGTTGATGGCATTTATATTTACAGCTCAATGTAATTGTTTGTCAGTAGAATAATTACCACTTAAAGTTCTGTATCTAAAGGGAAATCGACCATCATCTCCACACTGTATCATATTATTCTAAAAAATCCAAAAGGGTTAGCAGAATAATGCCATGCTATTGCATAAGCAGAGGTAAATGGACTTTAAATGAAGAGATGTCCATTAGAAGCTTCATGAGATGTAAAATTGTAAATGAAATCTTCCAAATCAGTTTTTATTGTTACCCCTTTGTAACCCCTATTATATAAAGGTGAAATTGATAGTTTTTGAATATCTTGTAACCCTTAGAATATATGGGTAATATTGATTGTTTATTGAATATAATTTTATGACAGACAATTCAAAGACTGAGGAGTTCACTCTGAAGGTTCCAGAGAATATTTTAGAGAATTCTGAGAGAGCACATATCACAGTACTGGGTAAGATTTATGAGATTCTATAAACATTTCACCTACCTACTGTTAAAAATATATATATTTTTTTATCGTGATTTACTCTAAAATGATGCAGTATTCTTTAGATTGCAATGGATCCTCATCATAAGCCAAATCCAATCACTTTCTTATTTAATACAGGCGATATAATGGGCACAGCAATGCAGAACTTGGACAGTCTTCTGGCCATGCCATATGGGTGTGGGGAGCAGAACATGGTGCTCTTTGCTCCCAATATCTTTATTCTTCAGTATCTAGAGAAGACTCATCAGCTCACCGATGAGATCAAGAGCAAAGCTATCAGGTTCCTTGAGAGCGGTAAGACATATTAAACCAGGCTACTCATTACTAACTTTATATCTACTTTTCTGCATATTAACTAATGCTTGTGGTAAAACTTAAATTGTGTTCAGAAAAAAAATAGTCTCCAAGAATTTCTTTAGTGCATAATTCTACTTTTATCTGAAGTATGACTTTTCCCAAACACACTAGAGATATAATGGGAAGATCTGCTTTATCTTATTTCTTATCTTCCCTGAGAACTTCAGTATTATAATCACAAAATAATTATCATCTGCATCTCTTACGAGAGTCCAGGTTAACTAAAGGTGCGTACACACTTCCAATTTTTATCGTTCAAAACGAACGACGAACGATCGATTGGGCAAAAAATCGTTTGTAAAAAAGTAACCAACGACGCCGACGAACGAGGAAAGTCGTTGGAAACGAACGACCGGACCGGCGGATCGGATTGGACGACGATCGTTGAAAATCGTTCGTGTGTATGGTCGTTCGTTGATCGTCCATGGGCTGAGCATGCGTAATGAACGAACGTTCGTTCACTTTCCTGTCGTGCACATAGTTCCTCTATCGCTCAAACGATCGTATCTATTGTGTGTACAATATCTACGTACGATCGTGTCGTTATCTCTATGTGCAGGATTGGTGCTATACGATCGTTTGTAGATATCGTGCAGGATCGTTCGTCGTTCGTTTTCCAACGATAATAATTGGAAGTGTGTACGTAGCTTAACTTAATTTAAGAAAGGTTTTACGTATATTACTATCAGAGCTGAGACAAGGTGCTTTGCCATGCATGGAGAAGAGGCTCATATGCACCCTCCCCCATGCCACAATTTTGAAAATAAAAAATGTATTACAGTTTCCAACACATTTGTCTGATTTATTAAAGCTCTCTAAGACTGAAGAAGATAGACTTTTTTTGCAGAACCTGGGGGATCCAGTACCTGGAATGTCTTTTCTCAAACTCATTTGAATGGGTAGCTGTCACACCTATATTTGAGAGGAGTGTACCAGGTATAAAAAATTTGGTGGTCCGTGGCTCTGTGGGGCGTGGCTCTGTGTTTAGCAAGCAGGTCTGAGCCTGCAATGGGGGAATGAGTAGGTTCTGGCATCATGATGTCACTCTGGGGTAAGTTTCTTCCACTTTAAATGACACACTGCTCCCCACAAATGCACGGTCCGGAGAATGGACCAGCACTCACCTTTACTACACGCCAACCAAAATAAATTTATGAATTTAGTGGTCCGTAAGGTCTGAAAGGTTGGAGACCTCTGACATAGGGAAAGCCGCTATATCCCAAATAAATATTTTTACGAGCTACAGTGCAAGCAGAAATGCAGGGCCTAAGACCTCTCTGGCAATATCTGTATTGACAATTTCATCTATGTATAAAGTTTTCTATGAATATATATATATTTTTTTAAAAGGACTTCAGCGACAGTTAACATACAAACGCAATGATGGGTCATACAGTGCTTTCGGACAGAATGATCCAGAGGGAAACACATGGTAGGTGCATTTATCTGCTGAATATTTGCCTTTAACCTGGTAATCCAGAAAAAATATGTTCTGGAAGTAAAGAGATTTACTGTACCTTTCATGTTCTTATTGTTGTCTGTTTGTGTGAGCAGGCTGCCTTACTTATAATCAACTTGGTCCCACAGTAAACATGGGTACATTGCTGCTGTAATGAGTTAGGGTTCCTAAATATTTTGCATTGTGCTTGGCAAAATAGTCAAGAGCCTTTTTAAATATATCGTGTTAATGGAGGCTCCAAAGTAGGACTGGTCATTGAGCAGCCTGTATAAACACATATTCACACATATAAGAGAATAAGGCTTTGACATTGAACTACATTCCATTTTTACATGACTAGAGTAGACCCAAAGCCTCCCCACCAGACCACCCCTTGGCTGGTCAGTCCCCCTTGCCCCCTGGTATGTCATGGATATAATTTGTGACAGTTTATGCAAATATTGATGGGTTGAATTTGAAGTGTACAAAGAGAGATAACACAAAGACTTGAACGATTATACTATTTATTAATAAGATAGATAGACAAAACAATGCAATACTGTAATAACAATTAATAAGCTGTAACAAAAGATACTTAGCTGCGCAAGAAAACTGAATTCACCCAAAGATTCTGCTGGAAATCAAAAACTTGGCAGATGATCTCATCCAGCTAGTTCTGGTCAAGACTAGTTCATTCGGTATGGCACTGTGTTTTTTAACTACTCAGGAAGGAACTAAGACAATGGCCAGTGTTTGACCAGTACTGACCCATAATCATCCTTAAACCAGTATTTTACCTTATAAGAATACCAGTTAAAGGGTATGCTGCATTCCTTTAGGATGACCTCATATATGGTATACATATACCAGTATATACTAGTGAAGCATTATTGTTGGTGAGACATGACTGACATTAAATAAATTGTGCTAACCCAACACCCCCTAATAACTGCACATACACATCCATTTTTGGAACAAAATTGGCTGGAACAGCTGTTTTTTTTTAAAAACACATTCTTCACATAATATCCAAAACAGTTTTTCACATTTATTTTACATATTATAAATACAACATAAATATCAAAAATTGCCGATAAATTATCCCAACCTATTAAACCTAACATGACTTCTTGTGGCTGCTGTTCCTTGAAGGCCTCCAAACACCAAAATATCTGCAAATGTCTGCAAAAAAAGGCTGCAATAGCTTGATATCTTGGGTCTTAGCCACCAAACCCTTGCCCAGATACCCTCACCGGCCTAAAAAGAGTTGCCTAATTACCAACCCTTTTTAAAACTCAAAAGAGACCCATACCACAGACAGGTTCTCCACACTCCACAGCACCTCCAAACCTCCAGAAACCTCCTCCAAACCAGCACCTCGCTGCCTTCCAGAAAGCCAGGCACCAATCCAGACAAGACAAAAACAAGCCATGTCCTACTAACCAAACTCAATCAATTTTTTCAGTGTGCTAAAATGCAATTATAGCTCTTTGATCAGTTGCTATAGTTGCCTGTAAATGCTGTTTATTGTACAAATCTCCACAGGTTAACTGGATTTGTGGTGAAGTCCTTCAGCAAATCACGACCTTACATATTCATAGATGAAAGTCACCTCAAACACTCTATTACCTGGCTGAAGAACAACCGTAATGAGTCGGGGTGCTTCCGCAGCGTGGGAAGACTTTTCCACAATGCATTGAAGGTAAACACTCTACAGCTGGCAATGCCCAAAGGGAAAATCACAGAGATCACAATTTGTCATGTTTATGTACAGGAGACTAAAGCTACGTACACACTTCCAATTATTATCGTTGGTAAACGAACGACGAACGATCCTGCACGATATCTGCGAACGATCGTATAGCACCGATCCTGCACATAGAGATAACGACACGATCGTTCGTAGATATTGTACACACAATAGATGCGATCGTTTGAACGATACAGGAAGTTACGTGCACCACAGGAACGTTCGTTCATCACGCATGCTTAGACCATGGACGATCAATGAACGATCGTACACACGAACGATGGTCAACGATCGTCGTCCAATCCGGGCCGCCGGTCCGTTCGTTCATTTCCAACGACTTTCCTCGTTCGTCGGCGTCGTTGGTTACTTTTTTTACGAACGATTTTTGCCCAATCGATCGTTCGTCGTTCGTTCGTCGTTCATTTTGAACGATAAAAATTGGAAGTGTGTACGCAGCTTTAATCTTCAATGAGGTCACTTAGTGTACAACTCAAACAACTTCCCAATCATATACCCAGGTTATTACTTACAAAGGTACATTAAAGGCCAGGTGTTAGGTATCTTATAATCCAAAGCCTATCTCCATTTTAGGATTTTAAAATATGGTAATCATTCATAAAAGTGTGAAAGTAAGGATCATATCGGCTGATCTCCACTTTTAAGAATTGGGTAATCACAATAATGCCTTTTTTCACTGTAGCAGAAAAAACAGCAGTTTATGGGGCTCAGTATATTCGCCATCTTTATAAATGTGCCCCTAACTGTTTATCTTTTAAAGGCATAATATGCTTTTTGTTACAGGGAGGTTTGGAAGATGATACGGCTTTATCTGCTTATATTATAGTTGCACTGCTGGAAGCTGGTCTAACTGTTGAAGTAAGTAATACAATGGGTGTGATTAATGTATTGACTTAGTTTACTGTTAAAGGTAAGGTTGTGAGAATTTGCCTGATATCTAAGAAGAGTATGTATACTGATACAAAGAAAACCAATAATGTACAAAGGGACCATATTTTGCAAATTTTATGAGACAAATTTTATTTATTAAAGTAACAGTAACCAGTAAGAATCCATAACTCACTAATTTATGGTAGAATTTTACTGAAAAAGAATAAGGTGTTCTAAAGTCAAAATGTTCATCATTCCCATCTTAGATATGCGGTTGGCACAGAGGAATTGTGCAGTGCTGTCTTTCTATTATTATTATTATTATTATTAATATTATTATTATTATTATTATTATTATTAAACAGGATTTATTTAGTGCCAACATATTACACAGAGCTTTACATTAAATAGGATGTTTAAAACGCATCTCATACTTAGGTCATCAAAATTCCCATGACTTTAATTGAGCGGTGTACGTGGCAATTATGAGACTGAGTTTTCCCTTCTATGCATTGCCCTGTCTCTTTGTAGGATAATCAGTAAAGGTTATGTCCTTTGAAGTGCAGGTAACACAGGCCAAATGCAACCTTTTCCTGTCAAATTACATTTACCAGTGAAATGATCACATTTTTGTTTGCAGATATATTTTAATGCAGTCTACCTAATAGGGCGCTTTTAAGACACAGAATTGTTGAGGTATGTAACACTGAGGAGATAAGGTGGAGAACCCTGACCCAATATTCTTACACCACTGGGCAGGACCACCTCCTATTCTCCATGTTGCCCAAGCAACCCCAGAAACAGAGGTCCAAGGGACCCGGGAAGTACTGAGCAAACTTGGTCGGCACTGGATACCATCACAACATAACTTTGTAGTTCTGCTCAACCAGTCCCACATTAAGTGAGATTGGTGAAATTGGTGGGAATGAAATTATAATGTATGCATAATTGCAGGATCCTCTGGTGAGGGACTCTATGGCCTGTCTACAGAAGGAATCCGCGGATGTGACCAAAGTTTACACCATGGCTCTGATGGCATACGCCTTTACACTGGCAGGAGAAAATAAACTAAGAAATGACTTAATGAAAAAATTAGAAGAAAAAGCTGTGAAAGGCGGTGAGTTATACTTTTATTATATTGTATATAATTTATTGATGAATAGAAAGTTTACTTCATACACACACAAATATATATATATATATATATATATATATATTAGTCAACAGGTTTTCAGTTTGCTGCAAACTTTACAAAGCTTCTATAGCATGTAGAGGGGAGTTAGGCAGCCTTTATGCCTAGTGCTAAATAGCAAGTAAGACCAAAAGTTAATACATCTATATGGACATCTAGTCACATAGCTTTCTTATTTGAATTGATCTACAGATGGACAGATTCATTGGAAACGTGATTCTACTCCTCCCAAGCAAGATTCATACTGGCACCGAGCTCCATCTGCAGAAGTGGAATTAGCTGCCTATATGCTCCTGGCTCTTATTTCTGGGCCTGAACCAGACATGGATAAAGCTGTACAGGTCGTCAACTGGTTAAGCAAACAGCAGAACCCCTATGGAGGCTTCTCATCTACACAGGTATCTTATAAGGAGATTAGGAAGTCTAATGTCATTATGCAATAATCAAAAGCAAACTAAAGCAAAACTATTAGTGATACCCATAGTAATACTTTTCCATTCTTTCAAAAAAGACAAACCTGATCACTTGAGTTTGCTTTTGTTGACCTTGCAATGGTCTTTTTTGATTAGCCAGAATTTTTTTAAAATAGTATGCCTAAAGTTGGCAGACGCTTGCAAAAATTCAGCTTACAGAAGTATAATTTTAAATTTAGTTTAAAATAGACTTAAACTCTACCATCAGACATAGTATTAAATATCCATTTCCAGTTACATGTGCTGGAATGCCAGTCCACTTAGTGGCGCTGGCTGTCATCTTGTATTCACTCCCGTCCAGGCTCTCCAACCAATCAAAAATTTTGTGTAGTATTTTGTGATTGGATGGTGCTGATGTCATTGGTGTTATTACAGATCAGGCCATCATCACAAGACACAGATAAGACTTCTACATCTCACTGCCCTTTCAGACCACTGAGCAGTATCATCATCATCTTTCACTGTGGAGCCTGTTATCACAATAATCTGTGTTGCCATCCCTGATCTGTGCAGCCTGTTGTCACCCCAATACATGTTGCACCCCACCTGTGGAGACTGTTGTCACTCAACTACAGAGCCAATTGTCACTCTAATCCTTATTGTTACCCTCATTTGTTGTCCCTCTCTCCCATCTATTGAGCCCATTGTCAACCTAATCTGCATTGGAATCCCCTTCTGGGGAGCCTATTGTCACTCCCATCGGTTGTCACCCCCAGCTGTGAATCCTGTTGTCACCCTCATCTGCTGACACCCCCTTCTATGGAGCCCTGTGACCCCAATAAAAAAACCTTATGTGGAGCCTCCCTGTTGTGGAGCTCTGGGGCTGTGCTGACCCCCCACACCCTGCATCAGGCATAGGCAGACAGTGGAGGTGCTGGAGTCACATCATCAAATGACAGAAAAAGAGGATAAAAACCAAATAAACATGCTTTTCTAAACTAATCCCACTGCTCTGATTGATCATCCAGTGTAGCAAATCCCAGCATTCTAAAGGGAAAAAGACACTAAGGTCTTCTCAATCATGTCTTCGATCTCTGCTAATTGCAGAGCAGTTTTATTTATGTTCACCAATGCAAAAGATGAAAGTATACTGTATTTGTAATGGAGATTGCATATCACTGCTCTCACCCTGTTACACTGCATGGGGCAGAATGACCCGGCCCTCATCATGGAGATGTCTCTTTGCCCTAAAATTGTAGGTAGGAGGAAGCTAGAATCTCATTTAGCTTTATGCTTATTAGTCTCCTAGTTGCCTAGATGTTTTCCCCCTATTTCCTATATGGTAAAACTGTTGCCAGCAGGACAGATAATGAGGTTATATTATTATAATAATGTTATTAATAAACACTTTTTTGTATAGTGGCAACATACTATGCTACACTGTGCATTAAATAGGAGTTGCAACTAACAGACAGATAACAGTGACACAGTAGGAGGAGAGGACCCTGCCAAGTAGAGCTTATATCTCTCTAGTGAGGACCCAAATAGCAGTTGCATTTTAACCCAGAACATTTTTTGGATTAACACACTATAAATCTCTTTTATAGGACACAGTGGTGGCTCTTCAGGCCTTGGCCAAATATGCAGAGATGACATACAGTGATAAGGGGGATGTAACAGTCACGGTCACTTCTAAAACAGGATTTTCAGAGAAGTTCCAAGTAGACAACAATAACAGACTCCTCCTCCAGAGGGCGACACTACCAGACATCCCTGGAGACTACTCAGTGACGGCTTCAGGGAGTGGTTGTGTCTTTGTACAGGTGAGTGTTTAATGAGACGTTTACAGATTTTTTAACTTCACAAAAATTTATTGAGTATAAATATAAACCAGCGAATCTAACATTTACCAAACAATCCCTGAAAGTGTTTAAAATGACTATTGATTTACAACCAGTCAATATTTGCCGAAAATACCCCTTCCCTGCTGTATAGTTATGTCTACATGTGTTTGTATTTTTCCCTAAGACATAAGAAGTAATGTCATTATGATAGGTAACATTTATTTATATGAAATCTTGTTTCCTGTTGAATGGCTTGGTGATGCATTTGTATCACCATTACTATAAACATACTGTTCCTGGCTGCCTCTAAAGACTCCTTATTGGGGATCGGAGAGAAATTGGTAATCTATTGGTAGCAGGATGTGTCAGGAAGCCACAGGCACTATTACTACAAACAGGTCTTCATTGAACTGCTTACTATCATTTTAACAAACAAGTTTAACCATCTATTAATTTGTTGCTATAGACAGAAAATGCTGATATTTCCTGGGACACCTTATTAAATATGTTTGAAAAAAATGGGTGCGTCATTGATGACAAAATCACTTTAATGTGAAAGTTGAATGCCAGTATTGTCCACAATATTCTCAAAAGCCTATAAAATATAATAATAACAGTGTCATAGTATAAAAAAGTATAAAAGATAGTATTAAAAAAAAGTCCTAACAGTGTCAATAGATAATCCAAAACTTTGGAAAACATCAAAAGTCCAAACAATATAAGTTTAATAAGTGCAGCAATGATTATATACTGTAAGGAAGGATAGAAGTCACCATCACCTGGAACAGATAAATTGCAATGAAAACATAAATGACCCCAATAAAACTGGTGGTCACCAAAAAGAAATAAAAGGCAATGTCCCTTTCATCATAAAACACACTTACCTGCCTGTTTGCAAAGTTTTCTGAAATGCACACTAATTGATTAGTGTACATATTATCTTTTATACACTGTAAAATATAAAAAATATTACTTTGTTTTTTAGCTATTTTTATTTTTTTGGAAATAAAAATGTTTTCTATTTGCTTAACAGACTGTCCTGAGATACAATATCCCACCACCTAAAACCGAGGCTGTGTTTTCACTTACGGTAAAGACTAGTTCGCAAATTGAATGTACTGGGGAGCCAGTGAGAACTTTTGAAATTGGAATTGTGGTTGCGTAAGTTTTCAGTTACAATGTTTCATGTCATATCATATAACAATCTACATTTTCAAACTATTTTATTTGTGTATATATATAATATATATATATAGTGAGGGGTTACGCTCAGGATCGCCTTTGCTGGGGTCAAAGGACACTTGTCTGGTTCATCCAACTCAGATCATATACCGAGGTATCAGCCTTAAGCTGGTTGCAGCCAGGTTTATTGAAGCCTGCAGATAGAATAACAAAACAGCAAAAAGAAAACCTCGCCTGTCCGGCACTTACCATACATCAGATGTCCCTGTTTATCAGCTGGAGGGCTTCTCCCTATCAGCTCAAAACCAAGCTTGCAGCAACCTTCTACTCACTTTCGAGCTCACTCACCCAGACTGACTTTCTGAGTCTTTCAGCCGAGCTGCCTCACAGTCCACCTGTCTGTGTCTCCAAACAGAGTTCTCTCACACAGTCCACCTGTCTGTGTCTCCAAACAGAG